>NW_019386856.1:0-5682 GCF_000671375.1 Centruroides sculpturatus | reverse complement strand
ATTTATATGCATTTAAATAATAAATTTGAACAAAACTTGCAAGTTATTGTCTCGAATTGTGTTAAAGGTTTATTCTTTTAGTAATTTCTGACTAAATGTAATTGGAAATGTGCAAAAAGATGTTTTTTAATAAAAAATTATTTGATTCTGATGTAATTAGATGGTTATTGAGGTTGAAAATCACAGTAAAAAAATTGAAAATATACTAGTTAAGGCATAAAAATTAAATGTGTAATAAAAATTGTGATTGAAAACACAATTTCATTGGTTTGATGTTGCTAACTGTGTGATATTTTCTTCTACTGTTTAGTGATGTGTATTTACTCTTTTATTATCGGACTGCAGTTTTCAGATTGCAGACCTACACATTCTCACTGTCATCCCTCCCTCTGTCTTTCATTAATTTCAAGAATGGAATTAGATGAAAATTGAGACTGGCTATGGAAAGATTAGGGGTCAGAGGCTCTGATTAACTTCCGGTCTGGACTGGAAGTTACATGAATTTTTTAATTAAAACTTGCGGCTTGGCATTGTTAGTGTTACAATAATATATGTTCAATTTGTATTATAAAGTTAGTTTCCATTCAAAATAACTGAAGATTGCTTTAAAAAGGCGTAATCTGGCAACTTATTTTACTTGCACTTGTGGATTTGTGATTGCAACTTTTAAAAAAAAAAAAAAAAAAATTTGCTGATTAACTACGGACAACCGTTTAACTGAAGTAAAACGGGTTTTCTCCTTGCTATGGATGTCTGCCTAGTTCAGTTCAGCCACATTCCGCTACAGTTTGCCTTTATTATCAGTTCGAAATGGGGTGGTTCCATAATACCCGCAGTGTTAAGTAATACCACCTTCTCCTCTATAATTTATATATAATTATATGTACAGACGAAACTAAACTCAATTTACCAGCCTAAACGTCCGTAGCGCCACGCTACGGACGGCGGGAAAGTAGTTCGGCTGCCCGATGACGTTTTACGTAATTATAGGAGTTTTTACCGTTTTTTACGGATACCGTCACAATTTTTTCGCAGTTTTATAGGAACCGTAATTATAGGAACCGTAATTATAGGAACCGTAATTATAGGGGGGTCTACTGTAGATATATACAAATTAGTAGATGTTATTGAAGCAAGAATTAGCATTTAGAGGGCATAGGGAATCTATTGAATTTAATATAACAGAGGTAATTATATTGAACTTGCTTATTTATTAAATGCGTTCGATCATCTATTAATTAAAAATAAATTTAGAGAAGTCTATGGTTTTTACTGGCTTTTCGAACAAACGAATACGAATGGACCGTAGACCATCATTGACTGATTGCCCCTGGAAGTCGGCTTCTTACAGAAACACAGCTTCCCTATCATCAAATGTCATGGCACGCCACTGCTCATCAAATGATAATGACAATCATAATGAAGATTCAGCAAGCCTCTCTGATAACAAATATAATGTGGATGACTTTATTCTGACAAAGGTTTCTTGAAAAACTAACAACAACACGATATTTTGTTTCAAAAATAGTGATTTCATATTTGGACGAGGACTTCACTGACAAATGGCTGAAGAAAAACGAACAAATTTCAGTTTTCAGATGAAAAAGAGGCAAATATAAGCAAGCTTGACATTATTTTAAAGCTGCCTTGCCCAGTTAACAAAGATGAACATTGCCGTTTTGCTAAAAGTTAGGCATTTACTTTTGATTTTTTTGCGTATGGAGTTATTTAAGGTGACATTTCGTATGTATGCAGTTAACCCCGTTCTCATCTTTATAATTTAATCGTTTTCCGTAATATAAGTGCTGTAAGAACACAACACGGATGAAAATTTAAGTTTGTTTCATGATACTTAGAAAAATTATCCAAAGAAATTGATTATCATTGGTTGTTTAATCTACAATATTTCTGCATTAAAAAAAATTCTAAACAGTCTTTATATTATCGGTCATAGTTTTTCTACGCTGGTAAGCAAACTAAACTTTATCTCGTGTCTATTTCGCATGTACGGTATGTTTGAATATTATCGTGAAACTGATAGTAAAGTTACCGATAATTTTAAAAAGTGAGTTCTGTTAACTTTCTTGGGCTTATATTTAAAAAAATGACACAAGACATAATATTCTTTAAGGTTAAAATACCCGTCATGAGTTCTATCTGGCCCACAGTAGGGGAAACAGCTGGTTTCTCCATTGTGGACTAGGCCAAACTAACAAATAATCATAATGACAATCATAATGAACTTCTTGAAAAATTTCTAGAGTTGATCACCAGGATTCGATCTTGGATACCCCAGAGAGGTAGACTGATGCAATATATCTATCAGTCTATTAAAATCAAACAGGCAATTGGGGTCAGATTCTTTTGTAGCAATAGAAAACCTGTTACTATTAGCTTCAAAAATTTCTATCGTATTTTTTTAAAATACTCGTTGTTGTTGTTGTTGTTAAGATGCTTTAATTATTTATGCACATTCTGTATTGTTAATCATTTGTGATGATTGCTAGGGATACGGGTATCGGTCATCTAGCTAACACCTTTCATGAAAAAAATTTTGAATTAAAATAACTTTCGGTTTGAATCGGAAGTTCTTACATAGTTTATCGGTTCTCCTGTTCCAAAGATTTCCATGTCTTATCTCGTTTTTCATCTATCTAACTCCGTTCTCGAGTTTATAAGTCCAAAATTTTTTCAAATTGCAACCGAATTAGTCAGGAATTTTGGTTCCTGTGTCGTCAATTTTTGTCATTCACCTCCTCCAAATCTAACGACTTAGTGACGCCACTGCTAAGAAAGCCGTTTTTATCAAACCCATTGTGGGCTCGGCTACCCCATTGTGGGCCTAGCCATAGTGAGACAAGGACACATATCTGGAAGGACCATCCCGAAAATTTCCTGAGGTTTTTCGCCCCGAAATTAAATCCGGCTCTTCCATAGCGGCAAGTTGACTCACTAATCTTTTTGATATATATAGCTGTTCTACGTTTACACCAATACAAATCTCAATTGTTTTCAGCATGATATTAGAATTATAAAACATTGAAGTAAGCAAGAGAATTTGTGAAATTGACGCTGATTTTTTTTATTCTTTTGTTGGATACTAACTTATAACACAGTCTTTTTCCATTTCTATTATGTGTTCGGCCAGGTCCACATTGGGGACAAGTGCGAGACGCGTGGGTCAAATATATTCTAGAGGGATAAATTTCGAGGATTGATTATCTGGATACGATCCCGGATCTCCCAAAGTGATAGGCCGTTCGGCTGTCTGTATCGCTGATTAGCCGTGCCAAGTCAACTGGATAGCCAAGCGATTAAGGTGTCTGGCTACCATTATGGAGACCTGGAATCGAAAAAACTCGAAACAATTCCCGAAAATTTCCGTATTTCGGGAATTGTCTGTCCGGATATGTCAGACCTTTCGCTCACTACCCGGTCGCCCATTATGGGCATGGTTAAACCGAAATGGGCTTGCTAAAAATAAAAGCTCTCTTACGAGTTAGTGCCCGCGGGGCAGGAAGAATTATAAGAAAAAGCCGTGTCAAGTCTGAATTAGGCAACAGTTTTTTTCTTCTGGAAACAATTTAAGTATTTATAACCTTTCAATTAACTTTATTTATTATGTTTTACATTTCTATTTTATTATTAGATTTTTATAATGTTGCCAACTCTATTTAATTATGAGTTTGCAACACTGTAACGATACATGTAGCAAAAGTTAACTGTTGTTTTTGTTTTAAGGTGTAGAAAATTATTGAAAGGAAAGATTGAATCAACATGTATCAACAAATATGGAAACGTTAAATGAATAATTATGATTTCGATTCTTTCCATTATATCTTCTAAAGGAGATATATTCATTTGGGAAAATTGTATCCTTCTGTTATTGATATATTTAATTTGATGATTTCAATTGAAAAATAATTAAGAAAAGAGTTATGAATCTTTAATTATGCTTGTAGATAGAAGAGATGTTCCAAAGGATAAACTCAATCATTTTACATATATTCTCTTAAAACTGCCTGTTGGATCACTTCCTCCTACTTTAGTAAGAAATTAAATAAAAAATTCTGATTATTATTATTATTATAAACATTATCTTTCTCTGTTGTCTGTATTTACTTGTGAGTAGTAGTGGTTTAAGTAGCACTAATCACAAAATTAATTTTTACTCAAAGGAAATAATCCAAATGTTTGAGAATATTCAAGTAAATTTTAAAATATGAAATAATTAAATGTTTTATTATCGAATACCATTGATGTGGAAAGGACATCATTAACATGTGTCTGTTTATGTAGGAACCAATCTTCCTTAGAGTTTGTAGTGATGCGACATTGAGGACATTGGCATAATGGTTCAGAAGATTGNAGGAAATAATCCAAATGTTTGAGAATATTCAAGTAAATTTTAAAATATGAAATAATTGAATGTTTTATTATCGAATACCATTGATGTGGAAGGGACGTCATTAACATGTGTCTGTTTATGTAGGAACCAATCTTCCTTAGAGTTTGTAGTGATGCGACATCGAGGACATTGGCATAATGGTTCAGAAGATTGCGAAGTTGACTTTTTCTTGTCTGTTAAGATGCTTTTCTTGCTGTGGTTCGGAGGCCGAAATGTCAGAAGAACGGTGCTTATGATTCTGTTCAGACATTTCAAAAGTGTTAATAATGGAAGTGTTGAGTAACAAAGTTAGGCTGTGTACACATTAGGCGTTTTGCGTTGCGTTAAACGCGCGTTAGCTCGGCGTTTGACGACCTTTTAGTGGAGCGTGGGCACTGGCTCAATTTGGAAATGGCCGTGAAAGTAATTGCTTATTGTGCTTCCTCCATCATCACTAATTATTGTTTTAGCTGTTACCCGCGGCTTCCCTCACGCGGATTTTGCAAGCAAACCCTATTTACATTCAGTATTTCAACAACCAGAGTAATTGTTATATAACACCTACCGCCGAGAATGATGAGAATTGCTGTGAATCAAACGAACTGTTTTTAATTTGATTAATTTTCTGGAACGTTTACAATCGTTCTATAATAGAACCAATATGCAAAAAGAAATTCGAATTTAAAACGGTTCGAACATTTGGTTAAAAAATCGAAATATATAAAAATATTTATAACAATGTCTGAAATGTTATCAATTTAATACCCCTAAGTACTCAATGAAAACTAAACGTAGTTGAAAACAAAAAATCGTATCTATAATAGTACAGTAGAAGCCATTTTTCCGGTTAAGCCTTAATGCTCTTCCTCTCCCCCCCTGCGGGAAATTTCGGAAAATCCCTTCTTAGTGTGCATTCTCAAGGCGTACCCTACTACAACGCAACTACCATAACTTTTAAAGCTCTCCCTCTACTCCCCGCGGGGGATTTCGAAAATCCCTTTTTAGTGTGAATTGTCATGTCTAACACTACTACAACACAGATAAAAACAAAATATCACATCTAAAATAGTACAGTAGAAGCCGTTCTTCTGGTTAACCCTTAATGCTCTCCCCCTCTTACCCGCGGGGAAATTCCGAAAATTTTTTTTAATGTGCGTTTTTATCACGTACCCTAAATGTGTACCAAATTTTACCTCCTTAGGTTCAGCGGTTTGCTCTGATCAGCAATGAAGCAGTGACAGTCAGTCAGGATAAGTAATTTTATATATTTAGATAATTTCCCAATTTATTTTATA
>NW_019386855.1:42461-47589 GCF_000671375.1 Centruroides sculpturatus | reverse complement strand
AAAGTCTCCTTTTAATTTGTTTTTTAAAAAAAGCGCTTGACAAACTTGCCCCGCATGCCGAAGTTGCCCCGATCTCCCCTATATGATGTCATAATGACCCAATTGTAAAATTTACTTCTATTGTTCTGTAATCTGCTCGATATTTCTTTGTTATCCTGACAAGACCAATGTGGTGACAAAACGAATTTTGTAATTTTATTTATTGAATGAGTTATTTGAATTCAAAATTTGCCATGCAAATCCTATGGTCAGATCTTTGAGTGCAAGTTAGTCCCACGCTACGTGTCAATGGAGTTTGCGATTGCTGTCAAATTACATCGATCAATTCTACAATTCTTCACGATGGGAGTGTAACATGTGCAAAAATTCGACTTTTGAAAACACGCACACATCTGTTCTACGTTCTCAAATTTGCGTGTTTTAACCAGTTTCTAAATTTACTTGTAGGCCGCTGGTTGTAATTTGAAAGTATATTCAACTTTCTTTCTGATATGAAGTTGGACATTCACGTCTTCCCTCTAACTAGCAGGTTTTCAAGTGCTTTACAAAACTTAGTACTGAATTGTATTGATTTACATTTATAATGATGGCTCTTCCATTTAAAATTTGATCTTAATATAAATACGTCTATTGATGTTAGTATTACATAATCGAAAAGTTTGTATTCATAATTTTTAGGAAATAAATTCATAACAGCGATTTATTCCTAGAATTGAATTATTATATGTTATAATTAAACATTCATCATGTATAAACCTTGCAGAAATCAATCCGAAAAATGAAAACTGCTGAACATCAGTAATTCCATTCTAAAATTTTTCACTCAGATAATTACTTAATAAATAATTCTTACCTCATTACTTTTGTTTCTGTCTTCAATTTTATCATTCATATCACATTGAAAACTTTCAATTTTATCATCACCATCATCATGAAAAACCGCACTCTCTAAATCAATGCTATTTTCAGAAACTTCTTTCTTTGGTAATATTCCTGTATGCATTTCTAAATTTTCCAATTGTTTAAAATTTCCAATAGATTCACATTTTCCCTGAAATGTATTTATCGTGTACATAAATACAATTACTTCTATGCTTTGAAATATAAAAATATTATATACCTAAAAATGTGCACCAATTGAATCCCGAAATGTCATTATTAAGCAGCTTACCAATTTTTACTGAATTTATCGGTTACAATTACCGCGATTGCGGCCGACGTTTTCCTCTCTAAAATAACATGAACGTGAATGTCGATCTTGTAAGCGATGCTCGACGTTCGACGTCACGTCCTAGAGTGGAAAACTTCGGCCACAACTTCGCAATAATTTTATTAGTGGTATGTTCTGGTTTTAAACTGGTAATGCAATTCCTATATTTATGCAGTTCCTATAATTCAATTTCTTTTTATATACTTCTGTGCATAGAAAGAAAGACAATGTAACTGTTTTCAAACTCACAACTGTACAGTGGATATAAACCAGTAAATACTAGTCTTTGCCCAGGATTTTTACTTCACCCACAGACTGGCTGAATGCAGTTTTTCACAAATTTTCAACACGTTTCTATACTGAAATAACTGTCATTCTCCCGAAAACAGCCCTCCCGAAAATATTTTTTCGGCATATAGTCAATAAATAGATTAAGAATGTCGTTATTACCGTAAAGACTAATTTACAAAACAAAACTAATAAACAATTAACGTATTCACCTTTTTTAACGCTAAAATTTTACACGCAGAGTTTAAAAATTGTATTTGATGCGTAACTAGAATGCATATCTTGTCTTTCAAATATTCCATTATACACCTGAAATAAATTGAAAGTTAAAATGTATCGAAATGTTCAAAAAGTATATTTTAAATAATTACTTTTCGAAGATATGTTTTGCCACTGGAACATCAACAGCACTCAGTGGATCATCCAGGAGGAAAATATCGGCATCCACATATAGCGCTCTGGAAAATATAAAAATGTATCACCATCAATAAATAAATAAAACCATTCTTTGTTATATCTTTTAATAGTGTTTTGCGTGTTTTATATTACGAAGTAGAAGAGAAAGCGTCAAATAAAGTATAGAACATTAGCACACGATGTTCCTACTATCAAGTCACGAAATAACCAAAATAAGTGGTTTATGTGATAAGAGATAAATATTTTATTTGTTTTATTTTGAACAAATACACCACGAAGAATTTAGAAAATATCACTGAGAAGTGAAACGATATAGGATTCAGATGAAACTTTTTATCAGGATGTTATAACTATAATCAAAACTAGTATACTTATAAACAATATATGAGTTTGATCAAAATGTATTTATTATTTCTGTATATTTGTCTTATTTCTATTAAAATTGTACTTTTATATTTGCAAACATCGAAATATTATTTTACGTAAGATTTGTCTAACCTTGCTAAATTAATTCTTGCTTTCTGCCCACCGCTCATTATCACTCCTTTCTCTCCTACGATTGTCTTATCTCCTTTAGGAAATAAGCTAATATCCTAAAAATAGAAAAAATGAACATACAAGATAATATTGTTCAATATAATGTGCATTGACAACTTTACTAAAATTAAACATAACTATTGATTTTTAAACGTATTTGACTTATGAACGGTGTTTTGATAGTTAAATTTGTGTCTTTTGTATTCAAATCATTATTTGGGCTAATAATATTTAATTTTATGTCATGCCTCCTATAACCGCTTTTTATTAAAGTCCAATACTACAAAATCAACTTTTTTATTTATCTTTTTTTATTAAAAAAACTTTTATTAGTGTTGGACAAACCACTTTTCGTCTAGAAACGAAGTATAGATTCCAAAGTATAGTTTATAAAAGTATAGCTTTTAAGAGTAAAAATCATCTTACCTTTTCTAGTGCCGTTATATGCAAGATTTTTCTATATTTGTCTTCTTGATATTCTTCTCCAAACAAGATGTTTTCTCTGATAGTTGCGTTGAACACCCAAGCTTCTTGAGAAGCATATGAAATCTTTCCTTTCACGGACACTTCACCAGAAGTAATTGGAATCTCTCCCAAAACGGACATTAGTAAAGACGTCTATCGAGATTAATGTCGCTTTATTGTTGGTAACGACATGTTTTACGTAAATAATATAAGTACATAAACATTTTAAAAGTATTTACGTATTTGTGTAAAAATATTATTTCAATTATTAATTGTTTTCTTTTAAAACGCATGTAGTGTAAAGAGGTGACACAACATAATCTATGAATTCCTAACAGAAACTGTAACAGCACATTCATGAATCTCTAAGATTTTATCTGCAAACAAACTTTCATAGAATACATCAATTAATTAAATCATAATGGATAATCTTCCATTATGATTTGATTGTTTACGCGTGCAGAATATTCTTGCGACAACGTTAGACGTGTTTATGAATAAATTTCTGATCTACGCCAAAAACTAATCTGTCGTACATATAATCAAATGAAAAATAATAATATCAATAGAATCATACACTCAATAATTAAACATCAGTATATGAAATCTAATCTCTATTTATGACGTGTCCGCTGACATTTCAAATTGAAGATCAAATATGATTCTACAGTTCTGTATTTCATAACAACTAAATAGGATCAATAAAAACAGATTGGAGACAATTTTAAAAAATAAATTGTTTAATGTTACACAATTAGAAATTATGCAACAAGAATAACTTTTATGTTATGAATAATTTCAGAAAGTTTTCTAAGACGAAAGCTAAGTAATAAAAACTTCGGTATTTATAATCTATACTAGCTGCAAGGACCCGCTTCGCTGGGTTTTTATTTGTATGTAATATAGTTTTTTTTTATATATATAAAAGACTGTTTTTCTAAGAAATCTAGAATCTAGCAGCAATAACCCACTTCGCTGGGCATAAAGTAACGATAGTGAAGATTAAGATAACTACATTATAGCTAATCTTACCCGTTTTCACAGAATGCAAGAATTAGGTCCCCCGTTTCCAGACTAATTAGATAATTTTTACGTCCATTCAAACGAACTATTTTCAATTTGATCCATTTTCTGGAACGTTTATAATCGTAACATAATCGAACCAATTCGAATTTAAAACGGTTCGAACATTTTTAAAATCGAAATAGAAAATCTTCAAAGTCAATCACTTTAAGCCCCCATATCTCCCGCACCTTTATAGCTATCGAGACGCAACCACCATAGTGCACGAATGGAGGAGACTTGGGGCTACTAATACATACAAACACCATTCATGTGCGATGTGCAGTTTTGGCGGAAAAGTGAAATATAGGGACACACACGTCCTATTATATATACGAGGGCTGTTCAAAAAGTATCGGACCTTTGCTCGGCAAAAATACATTTATTGATTTTGAGGTACAAAACCCTAATCCCCTTCAAAGTAGTCTCCTAAGTAGGGTATACACTTCTCCCAGCGTTCCTGCCATTGCTGTAAACACTGCTGTGACGCATCTTTTGGAATGGCCATCAGCCGGTCCGTCGCATTCCGCACGATGTCTTCTCTCGACTGAAATCGGGTTTCTTTTAGCGGCATTATCAGCTTGGGAAATAGCCAAAAGTCACACAAAGCCATGTGGGGAGAGTACGGAGCGTGACGAACCACAGGAGTGTTGCGTTTGGCGACGAAAGCCCGAATCAGATGTGCAGAATGGGCGGATACGTTATCGCGATGAAGGTGCCAAGTTTTGATCGACCACAGATCCAGTCGTTTGCGTCGCACAGCATCGAAAAGACGACGAAGGACTTCCTGGTAGTATTCCTTTGCGATGGTTTGGCCTTGTGGTGCGTACTCATTATACACCACCCCACGAGAGTCGAAATAACTGTCAACATGACCTTGATATTGCTGCGGATTTGCCGCGCTTTTCTCTGCCTCGAGGATCGTCCCCAAAAGCCTGCTGAAACTTGCGAATGGTTTACGCTTGAATATCGCCAAGG
The DNA here is from genome assembly GCF_000671375.1 of Centruroides sculpturatus. Classification (NCBI taxonomy): domain Eukaryota; kingdom Metazoa; phylum Arthropoda; class Arachnida; order Scorpiones; family Buthidae; genus Centruroides; species Centruroides sculpturatus. The sequence continues at coordinate 42,632 of NW_019386855.1, read as the reverse complement.
TTTTTGGCAAAATTTGATGTAATATCGCTGCTCACGTTGTTCAGTCATTTTCCAGCTTAGTGAAATCCGACGAGAGCGCACTACATGACCTCACTCATACGCCGATTGCCAACGACTGACGCTTTCTGCAGGCGGGAAAAAATTCAGGGCTGTGCATGACTGTCCCCTCCA
>NW_019386855.1:39946-41361 GCF_000671375.1 Centruroides sculpturatus | reverse complement strand
CCACGTGAATAAGTTGAAGTTACATCCTTCTAACAGGAAAAGTAACTTTCGTTATCATGGAATTATAACAAAACCTGCCAATTCAATATAAATGGAAAAAAAATATTATATGGAATTCAACGAAAATGAAAATTTGCTTGATAATTCAACTACGCTTGTTGGAGAACAATAAAAACACTACTCTCAACAAGCCACCAATGAAACTTAACTGCCTAACCTATAATCAAAGTTTTTTTTAATTTGTTTTTTAAAAAAAGCGCTTGACAAACTTGCCCCGCATGCCGAAGTTGCCCCGATCTCCCCTATCTTAATCTTCACTATCGTTACTTTTTAAAAACCCAGCGAAGCGGGTCCTTGCAGCTAGTTCAGAATAAATTCTGGAATTTTCGAAAATGGTAGAAGAATTAATAACATTTAGTTAATAATTACGTTAAAAGTATACAATCTCTACATTAAATTTGCAGTATTTACTAAATGTATTAATCAGGATTAATAGCTACCAAATGTACTATTTTATAGTAATTTAAAACAAATATGCAAATTTTTAGTAGTGAAAGGGTCGCGATACAGTAATACCTCGATTTTCGTTGACTTTGGTTTTCGTCGATTTTTTTTGCAAAAAATTTGCCTCGGATTTCGTCGGCTTGACACATGATCTCGTTGATAATTTTGCGAAAACAAAGAGCGACCCACGCGTTTTTCTGATCACAGGTCATAGTGGCGTTGTTTCTTACTGTATGGGCATTACTCCGCGCGTCTAGCAAAACAATTCCATTGCTTCCCTTCCTTTTAGTTCCATCAATTTAGATAATTGATGATGAATAATCGAATGTAATTTTATAATCCCGTTTCTAGTTGTCCAAAACGATTTCATTGAAGAATCATTACAGAATAATTGTATAGTATTTAAAATTTCTTTAGCTAAAAATTTTAATTGTCTATGAAATCCAACATCTAAAGGTTGGCATATAGATGTACACTTTGGTGGAATAATTAATATTTCGCATGAATTTTGATTTGTAGATGTTTGAAATACTGTATTATAAATATTAATATTTGTTTGTCCACTCCACGAGTCAATTATTAATAAAGAGTTTTCTGTTATATTTGGAGATAATACATCTTTTACATAATTTGTAATAATTGCTGTAGATAATTTGCCAGATGAGCTAGCTGTAACAGTTACGTTTGGGGCATTGAACAGCGATGTTTGAACTCTAGGTCCAAAAGTTCCGTGAGCCTCTTGTAAGCAAATAAATACATTATCTACAACTTGTCCGTTAGCATTAATTAAATATTGAACGGTGTAGGAATGCGTAACTTTATTACTTGGAGAATGTGCAAATCCAATAGTATGTTTTTCTCCTTTATATGAAAGTGTCCTCGGTGAAATCATTTCGTACGAAAAACCACAC
>NW_019386855.1:34231-35303 GCF_000671375.1 Centruroides sculpturatus | reverse complement strand
TTCTTGCTTTTCCAAACACAGATCTCAGAAGAAACGAAATTTAAGCAAACTCGTTATAATAAAATTCAATTTACATTTTATCATTTTTATTGAAACTTATTATTATAATAATAATATTATTATTATTAATTTTCATCGGGAAAACATTTCAAAGTGTCTAATTATTATGCTTTTTTGTCTTTTTTTATCACTATTTATAATTTATTTTGTATACTAGTACATTCTATATATTAACAGGACTTATTATACTGGAATTATGAATGCAGATATTTAGTCTTACAGTTCATAAATAATGTTCTTATTTAGTTCACCTGAACACATACATGTGTATGTGTTCAGGTGAACTAAATAAGAACATTATTTATGAACTGTAAGACTAAATATCTGCATTCATAATTCCAGTATAATAAGTCCTGTTAATATATAGAATGTACTAGTATACAAAATAAATTATAAATAGTGATAAAAAAAGACAAAAAAGCATAATAATTAGACACTTTGAAATGTTTTCCCGATGAAAATTAATAATAATAATAATATTATTATAATAATAAGTTTCAATAAAAATGATAAAATGTAAATTGAATTTTATTATAACGAGTTTGCTTGAATTTCGTTTTTTCTGAGATAGCAGAAATGCGCGACAGGTAAGCTAGTTTTAGATAAAATACAGTGGACCCCCTATAACGCAGAGATACGTTCCTCGTTATACGAATTTCGCGTTGTAGAAATCCTTGGGATGTGATTGGCTCACGTATTTGACACGTGTGCAGTATATGGACTACGGCTGTTTGAAAGGTTTTCTTCCATAAAATTAATTTATTCTAGACTAATTCGACTTAACATTTCTAAAATACGTATATTCGTTTTGGAAATAATCCGTATAAACTACGCTATAAACAAAAAATTGTAGGATTACTTACCGAGTGTGCACCATTCGACATCGCCGTTGCTCAAGCTTGTTTTCGTCGCGGAACAGCGCAGCAAACCGCGGCCGCGATTTCTGATGTTATTTTTCTGCGAAAACTTCGTTGAACTTTGGAGACATCATTAATATAAATAATTTTAATCG
>NW_019386855.1:19930-33741 GCF_000671375.1 Centruroides sculpturatus | reverse complement strand
TGTTCGAACCGTTTTAAATTCGAATTTGTTATTTCGTATTCGTATTGTATGCGTTTTAGTAGGGTATGCCATGAGAATGGACACTAAGAAGGGATTTTTCTAAATTCTCCCGCGGGGGGAGAGGGAGAGGATTAAGCTTAACCGGAAGAATGGCTTCTACTGTACTATTTTAGATGCGATTTTTTGTTTTCAACTACGTTTAGTCTTCATCGAGTACTTAGGTGTATTAAATTGATCACATTTCAGACATTGTTTAAATATTTTTATATATTTCAATTTTAAAAATGTTCGAACCGTTTTAAATTCGAATTTGTTATTGCATATTGATACGATTATAGAACGATGGTAAACGTTCCAGAAAATTAATCAAATTGAAAATAGTTTGTTTGATTCTCAGCAATTTTCATCATTCTCGGCGGTTGGTGTTATATAACAATTACTATGGTTGTTGAAATACTGAATGTAAATGGGATTTGCTTGCAAAACCTCCGCGGGCGAAGTCGCGGGTAACAGCTAGTATATACATAAAAATGGACGTGTTTGTGCCTATATTTCACTCTGCAGCCAAAACTACACATCACACATGAATGCTGTTTGTGTGTGGAGTAGTCCCAAGTCTCTCATCGTGCAGTATGGTGGTTTCGTCTCGATAGCTATAAGGGTATGGGAGATATGGGGTTGAAAGTGGTTAACTTCGAAAATGTGTAACAATGGAAGTGTCAATAATGGAAGTGTTAACAATGGAAGTGGTTAAGAACAATTGAAGTGTTTAGAGAAAGCGATATGCAAGATTTACAGGCGCAGATGAAGTTTTTTGCGTTTCTGCGAGAAATCAAACATATTTTTAGACCCATCTAGAAATTTTCTAATTTTCTGGAAACGGCAAACTAACTTTTGCATTCTGAGAAAACGGGTAAGATTGGCTATAACCTAATAATCTTAATCTTCGCTATGGTTACTTTTTGCCCGAGCAAAAAGTAATTATAGCGAACCCGAGCGGCTAGTTTATTTATAAAACTAGCTGCTCGGGTATAGCTGCTCGGCTATAGTAAACCCGAGCAGCTAGTTTCTTTATAAAATAATCTATTGAAAAAAATCCATCATATATAACCTTCATTACAGTCACTATGGGCTTGGCGAAACATGGATGGACATAAAACGCATACAGACATTTAAAAACCCATACAGAAAACAGCATTGAAAAAAAAAACAAAAACATAAAACAGAGATTCTGTTTTCATTTGAAGACTTCTAATCGCCTTACAGCGATAGAGATCAACGTATTCTGATCGAAACTCTTAAGATAATTTTAGTCAACTTGCTTTCGATTACTGGGTGCTACTCCGTTACTATAAGAATTTCTGTACACAAAGCAAGCTGACATCGCTGTGTTACGTTATTCTTATTATATACAACGAATTTCATTTTTTGCTTATTTACGAGAATTGTTTTCAGGAACTTCATCAAATCTTGAATTTTCTTCATTCTAAACTAAAATGTATTTATTTTTATTTTTTGATTTTTTTCTGAAATTAATTTCAGCAAACAATAACACTTAAAAACTTAGTATTTTATGTCCATCATTATGTTACATTCGTTAATCTTAAATGATTCAAACTCGTTCACAGAATACAGATTTGCATGATACATGGTAAAGTTGGTAGATAAAAACGATTTCATATACAAGTGGAATCATTTTACAGTTTTTCGTTTAAAAGATTTCAGGTTCGTTGTAAAATTTAACACAGAATATTGTTTATTCAGCAACTTTTTTCCTCTGGGCAGGTTTTCAATTTATTCAGATTCTGTTATGGACAAATTTTAATATTTGATATCTCTATCCACAACAATATTAATAACTATATGTTAATATCTTCGAAGTAGTTCTCAATTAGTTTTGCAATTAGAAAATATGAAAAGAATAATTTTAAAATTGTTCCTTACCTGTATCCTTTTTAACGAAACCAAAATTTCTGCAACAAAACCCACTGCTTGAGAAAACAGACCAACAATGTTGCTATACATATACATTGAAAATGTCATTGTGACGAATATAATTTCGGCATTTAACTGTCCTCCATATAAAAAGAATGCGAGATATGCGAGGAGAGTAAATAATTTCGATGTAGGATATGACACGATATACGATATTCCGCTTGCATATAAAAACATTCGAATTTTATTCATTTCTTTCCTGCAAATAGAAACAATTAAATAATACAATTGCGGAGCTCCGAAAATAATTATCTAAAACACATTAGCGTATCGAAATGACAATAAAACCACTGTAAAAAGGAATCGGATGGTGTCAAATATTTTCTAAAGTTTGTGATTTATGCTCTGAATAGAATTTATTTTTTAAAACGAAAATACGTTTTTGAAAAATTTTCTCTGTTTAAGCAGTTATTCGTTCCGTTTTAGCCAGGTTTTACTGTATTTCAGTGCACTTACATTCTGATTTTTTCTAATAATGCGACATATGGCAATTCCCAGGTGTACATCTTGATTAACCTCATATCAGCAATCATTTCGTTCAACAGATTCAATCTTTCGTCTCCCAATACAGCTGCTTGTAATCTATTAATAAATTATATTTATATATATAAATATATACTCTTATTAAATGATATAAAATTAAATACTGGACTGATAATTTATATCTAAACACAATGTTACATTTAAGCGAATCCCTTTATTTTTCTAGCACTGAATATTATAAGAGTTTTGTTTATGCTATTTCAACAACTTTTTATACTAAACTCTACAGAAAAAAGCAAACACGATATGCAAATTCTTAGATAAAGCATGAATGTGTATGTTCTATTAAATAAATTCTTTTGTATAATTTCAGTGTGATAAGCAAATATCGAAACACGAGTACAGTACAATTGATTCTGTTTGAAATATCCAAATCAAATTATACTTAGAAATAGTGTTTTATACAGTCGACCCCCCTATAAAACCTAGATACGTTCCATTTTTTAGGAATCCAATTTCTTACGAGTCGTTCCAATCACAGCCCGACACGTGTAAAGTTTACGGACTACGGCTGATTGAAAGGTTTTCTTCCATAAAATTAATCGATTCTAGACTAATCCGACTCAACATTTCCAAAATACGTATATATTTTTTGGGAATAATCCGTATAAACTACGCTATAAACAAAAAATTGTAGGATTACTTACCGAGTGTCACCATTCGACATTGCCATTGCTCAACATTGTTTTCGTCGCGGAACAGCTCAGCAAAGAGCGGCCGATTTCTAACAACTTATTTTTCTGTGAAAACTTCGTAGAACTTCGGAGACATCATTAATATAAATAATTTTAATCGCCGTTGAATAAGAAATGTTTCTTTCACAAGAAATGTATAAAATTACAGTACTGTATTAGACTTACGGTACCTAATTTACATACTGACAGACGATAGTTAGCGTAAAAATCTCCGTAGCGTGGCGCCACGCTAGACGGCGGAAATTATATATTTAATTATAACAAAGTTACAATAAGTTAATATATAATTATATATACAGTACCTAATTTATATATAATTAATATATAATTATATGTACAGTACCTAATTTATATATAATTTATATAATACTGTCCAGACGATAGAAATCTCTCCGTAGCGTGGCGCTACGGACGGCAGGAAAGTAGTTCGGCTGCCCGATGACGTTTGAGGTGTTTATAGGGAACTTTTACTATTTTTTACGAATACCGGTAGCAATTTTTTCGCAGTTTTATAGGAATCGTAATTATAGGGACCATAATTATAGGGGGTCGACTGTACTGTGCTTTTATAATTCATTTACGAACATGACAGTAAAATTCTAAAATAGCCAGTTTGTACGCCATGTCCCAAAGAAGTCATTTCGATGATGGTCAGAGATGGCTGGCAAGCCTTGGATAGGATAGAATCCGGTCAAGCTATTAAAAAAACTGTTCAATTTTCCAGTCAGTCATTTTGTAATTTCATCCGTGTACCCAATTTCAAATTATCAGAATTGTGAGCAGAAGACTGGCTAGAGCCACTATCGAGTTATAACAGCTTTCGAGGACTGCTACTTAGTATTATTTGTCAGTTGCAACAGGGAGGCAACACACCTGTATTACGTGCAAGCCTGGTTGCATCTACAGGAAGGCCTAAAACTGTGACTACTGTAATAAGAGATTGCATGCACATGATTTTTATGTGCGAAGCCCAAATATTTCTGTTTTATTGATTTTCAGGCAGAGAGGAGCCCTTTACACTTGCTTCAAAAACCAGTCACTTCGATTATACAGGATTAGAAAATGTTCTGTTGAACAATGAGTCATCATTTGCATTACAGTTATCACGAACTTTGTAAGAAATTTTGTAAGAAATGCGACTAATTCACGAACTTTTGTAAGAAATGCGACTAATTCACAGAATCAGTCGATGAACATTGTTCATTGTCATTATTTTTCTGTTGTTTGCGTCCTTATGTGGGATGCGATTTGCTTAGATAGATGTATTGGTCACGTTTCCCGCTGTGGCACTGCGATGGGCCAAAGTTATCGAAATGAAATCCTTTACCCCTCGTTCGACCTCATGTGAATGCAATTGGTACTGAATTCGTTCTTATGGACAACAATGAGTGGACATAGAAAACTGGTAGAATAACTTACGCGATTACCTAATAACAGAGAGAATTCACCCAATGCAGTGACCAGCGTATTTTCCAGTTTCTTATCATATATATCATATATAAGATGACTCAAAAGAGCAGTGCCTTCACGCCAAACTTCTCCAACGTGCTCTCATACAACAGTAAGAAATTTTTGCCTTCTGACTTCATTCATCATCTGACAGCTGGTGGAGATCATCGTTGTGCAGTCTGAATTGAAGTAAGAGGTGATCATATTCTTTATTAACAAACATTTCTTGTTTGCAAATGTACTGACATTTTGACGATTTTTTTAATTTTATAGAATGTCATACTATACGTTCGAGACCTTTTTTGTTTGTGCTAATAATTGGCAGAGTCCATGGGTGGGCGCCTCTACGTTAAAGCATATGGAGCACATGCAGAGCTGGCCCCGGGCAAGTTTTAGGATGTAGCGAAATTCTATTAAGACGCCCCCTTGGTTTCCCTTAATTTATACCCTTTAATTTTCTTTACCACTGTGGCGCCCCCTAGGACTTAGTGCCTGGAGCGTTAGCTCCGTTCGCCCTATGTCAGGGCCGGCTCTGAGCACATGCCCCCTTTTTTGTTGAGTTGGCCTTTTCCAAATCCCAAAAAAGCCATAAATTTTCATTATCAACAAATAGAATATTGCATGACTTTTAGCAAGCCTATTTTACAAATAAAAAAGAAACCAATGAACGCTATTTGTTTTCAATACTACATGTCATGTTTCAAGGCGAAGCTAACCCCCAGTGAAACCAGCAACATCTTGTATCATAGATATTGAAGCTCTTTGCATAACGTACGATACCCTTTTTTATAGTTTGTGTTCCCATCTTTGATAGTGTGCTGACGCCGTTGGCAAATTCTTATTCTGTTTCTGTAAAATTTAAAATAAATTGCTGTAGTAGTTTCTGATTTGTATCTTATTTTCAATTTTGTGCTTAATTTTTGGAAAAGAAAATATTTTAGGTATTAAAGATTATTTCACGTGTTTTGGTTTCATGCAGGTTAAAGCAGTATACTGTAAATGTTTTTATAACCTTAAGAATTTATTTACTTTATGCTAAAAGTAAACATTTTTGAAAAAATTAAGAAAATATGTCATTAATACAATATAGTGTTTATCCCGGACAAGAAAAATAGATTAAAAAAATTTTACAAACCCCTTTATATATTATTAATTTTATTTTTCCGCGTTTTTGATGGTTTCCATCAATTTAATAATATATGAAAAAAGACAAGTGTTATACACAGATTTACTTGTAAATATGTAAACCTATCCACTTACATCCGAGATACAGGAGGGAAGTTACACCAATCAATCGTGTTAAATCAATAAAGCATGATTACAAAAATTCGAATATGTGTGAACATTGTTTGAAGAACAGTGGTCAGATTAATTTTAATACATCTAGTATAGTCCAATTACAGGGGAGTACGATGAACGGAAAGTTATAAGAATACTTGGAAATAAAAATTTTTTATTATTAATAAAGGACAATGACAGAGTAAATTCACCTGACTCGTAAATTAAAATTTCCACTGATTGAGTTTAAAAGTTCGTTTTGCTGTCGGAGGGAAGGTGAATGATGTGGAAAGAAAACGAATGAAACAATAACAGCAAGGGGTGTGTATAATTAAGATTTGTAACAAAGAGAACACAGGTTAATACCTGTGTTCTCTTTGTTACAAATCTTAATTTGTAACACACCCCTTGCTATGAAGAGAACACAGGTTAATACCTGTGTTTTCTTCAATAATTGAACATATATAAATTAATTATTAAAAATTAAATATATATATATAAATTAATTTAAATAAAACAAATTAATTTAAGTTGCAATATTGAAAATTTCGAGAAGTAAATATTTTGCTTTAAGTAGATTGTAAATTCAATGTAGTTATTGTACGATATATTTAATAGGATTTGTGTTTGTACGTTTTTTAACTTGTATACAATGAACCCACTGTGTAGGGAAATATTGTAATTTCCGAAATAATCTGGGTACAATATACTTGTTGATTTGCGAGTAATTATACAGTTTGTGAATTTGATAATTTCTAAAAAAATAACCGATATTTGAATCCGTTTTTTATTGAGATGGAAAAAACGGAATAAAAGCAAATGAAAAATCAAATTTTCCAACACGTTATTTGCTGAGAATACGTTCAATCGTTCACCAACACTTACGACCCGCTGCACAAATAATTTTCTAATATAAAATACATGTTAACCGTTGTAAATGGAATATTCTCGAAACGGAACCTTTTCAAACCATGAACAAGAAATATTATACGAGTCTTGGAACTTGCTATGAGTTTAAATGAATTAAACGCACTACGAAAACAAAGAAATTGTAACTAAATAAACGAATGTCGAAAAAATAAATAACCCAATCGCAAATATAATGAACAAAACACCCAATTAAAAATTTTAGAAAAAAGTTTTTAAAAACTATGAAAAACAAAGCAGATGAGCCCAGCGTTACTCAGGCAAGTAAGATAATTCTCGTTATAATGAAGAATGACCTTACTTAAAATAAAATGATTAATTTTACATATAAAATCTAAAAAATCTTGTTTGAAACATTATGTTAAGAATTTGGAACGAAAGTATTCGTTCGAATTCGTTTATTTTGGATTCATTGTTTATGAGTTAAACGAAAAGTGTAAATGCTTAAAAGATTTGTTAATTTTCAAAATGTATACTATACGTGCCACTATTTACCTTTCTTTCTATTATTTACAGTTTCTATTATTTATTTTCCGTTGGGTAGTTAAATTTTCAAAAATCTCTTATTAACGTGCATTTCATGGTATACCCTACCAAAATGCAGTCAAAAACGCAAAAAAACAGTATCTAAAATAGCATGAACCCGAGTTCTTCCAGATAATGCTTAACACTCTGCCTCTGTTCTGCGCAAGAATTTCCAAAAAACTTTTATTAGGATGAATTTGCATGGCATACCCTACTAAAACGCATTAAAATAAAAAAAATGCATCTTAAAGAGTACAGTGGAAGGCGAGTTTTTTAAAATAAGCCTTAATCCTCTTTCTCTTCCCCACGGAATAATTTCGAAAAATCCCTTCCTATTGTACTTTCTCGTGACGTATACTGTACAACAAATTTCAACTTTCAACTCCTAACCGTTTGGGATCTGAGCTTATTATTATTGTGTTCAGTTTAGTGAATTATGCTCGGTTGACATGCTATGTACTATCCCGGAGCAGAGTGAGGGAATAGAAACCAAAACATAACTAAAATTAAATAAGTTTGTCACTGTCTGTATTCAAGAATTTCCTAATAGTATGACATGTATTCGATATACGCCGTAATTGCCTTCTGTAGTGTGCTGTAAATCTATTCAAATGTAATGTTCCCAGACTCTTGCGTAGTGTATGTGCTATCACACCCATAGAGGAGAGAACAGCAGGTACAATAAGCACCCTATCCATATCCATCTTCAACAGATGCCTGTTTCCTGGGTAACTTCTGTATACTTGCTAATTAGTTGAATAAATGTGTTTTGTATATTGTGAGTGTTTGAAATGGATATGTCTATAATGTATGTGATTTTATTGTGTTTGTTAGAATTACTGCTTTATGTAACTGTGATGTTTCTTGTCTTTTTAGACAAACTCTCGCAGTGATTGCATTTGTAGGTAGTGAAAGTTTAACTATGTCAATCATGCTACGACGGTCATCTTTAAGTAGAAGAGTTAATCTTTCTGTAGCAGATTTAGGATGATGTAGTTTATTCTTGGTAAGTGTTGTTCTTGTTTTCCTTTGGAGTTGCTCAAGACCTGTGTGAGTCCAAGGTATAACTTTAAAAGAATAAGTGAGTACTGGGATGACATACGCGTTTATTGCTTTAACTGTGTTTTTTGCATATAACTCTGTTCTGAGGATAGGATTTAACCTATTTTGGTATTTTTTAATTAATCTTTGCTTTATTTGTGTATGTTCTGTTAGTTTGGCCAGATGGAATCCTAAATTCTTGTACAATTTGCCCTCTTACATGGATTTAATAACGTCTCCATTTCCAAGTGCAAAATCGTCTTTCTTCAGGATTCCTTTTTCTATGTGAAATGTTTTGCATTTGTCTAGGCCAAACTCCATTTTTATGGCCTTAGTGTATGAACTTGTGATTTGTAGGAGCTGCTGTAGTTGTTTTTGTGTGGATGCATAAAGTTTTATGTCGTCCATGTACATGAGATGTGACAGCGAAAACTGTGTTGTTTTTTCATGTCTGATAATGTAGCCATATTGCGTGTTGTTTCACATGTTGGATAATGGGTTCAGGGCTAGGCAAAACCAGAAAGGACTCAAGTAATCGCCTTAAAAAATTTCTCGCCTAATGAATATTTCGTTTGTTTGTATGGAAGTGTTACTAATCCTGAGATGTAGTGTTGTTCTTCCACTGCTGCATAATGTTTTTATAGAATACAATGAATAATGGATGTATTTTGTATACATGTATATTATGTAGCAGCCAACTGTGTGAAACGCTGTTGAATGCTTTTCTATAGTCTATATAAGACATGTGTATATTTTCTGTATTGTTTGTGTGCTTGTCGTAGAATGACTGAATATATGAGTAACTGTTCTTTGCATACCCTGTGATTTCTACGGCAACCTTTGTGTTGTTCTGTACGAATGTCATGTTCTTCAACATGTTTGTATAGTTTGTTTGTAATGCAGGATGTCAATAACTTTTAGAGTGTTGGAAGACATCTAATTGGTCTGTATTGTGTGGGGTCTGTGGTTTTGTTGTTTTTAAGTTTCATGTAGTTGATGCCCTGAATAAGAAATTTCGGCATGGCTTGTGAATTGATGATGATGTTTGTTAGATGTTTGGCTAGTTCCTAAGGCAGAGATATAAACTTTTTTATCAGAAATTGTGAATGTTATCTAAATCAGCTCTCTTCCAGTTGGGTGTTCTGTTAACAGCGTAGCGAATGTCGTGTATGTTTATTTCAGCACAGGGCATAGTTGGTATGTTGTGCAAGTTTCTGTTCTCCTCTTCAATCCAGCCTGCATCAGCTTTGTGTGTAACAGCATTGGTCCAAAGAAAAGACCAATAAGTTGTGAGTTCTTCTTCTGTAGGTGTGCCACTGTGCTGTGTATCAGTGTTTGCTTTGGTACAGATTTGTCTGTAGAAAAGTTTTCACTGTTTATGAATAATTTATTTTGTTGTTTTCGTAGTGTACTTGTTTTGTATCGTTTGAGTCTACGTGCTTTGGCTGCGAGTTTCTGTTTTAGTGTATCGATGTATTCTGTAATGTGTGTGTTGTGATGTTCATGTTTTGTGTGTGTTTTGATTTTCTTGAAAATGTTTTTGAGTTGTTTGCTTAATTTGGGTGTTATGTTGTTTCTAGTGTATTGTGTCAGCCTGCCTAATTGCTGTCTAATGTCATTTATTTGTGTTTCTATTCTTCTCTGCCAGGCAGGCTTGATAAAATTGTGTTTTGTGTGTGTCTGTCTGCGATTGTATTTTCATTCCATGGTGTGTCATTACTGTGACTGCCCAAGCATAAACTAATGTATGAATGTCTGAGAGTGTAGAAATTGAATGAATGTAGTTTGGTAGTATGTGAGTGTTTACATAATTTAGTGTTTTTCCTACTACCTCTGACGTGCTGATTTTCGGTATTCGTGGTCTTTATGTGGGATCTGTGCCTGTACATTTAGTGAGTGTTTCCTGTAATATAAGTGAAAGCGTATTAACTAATTCTATGTCTATGTTATCAGTGATAGATGAGGAAGTGCCTGTAGTATCATTAGTTGTAGTTGTTGTATGTGTGCTATTATCAATGCTTGTTGCTGAATTATTCTGACAGGTTACGTGACCTTCATTAATGTTAAATGTTTCTGTCTGTTGAAGTATTTAATCAGCAACCTGTTGTTTAATAAGTTGAAGTGTTGTTTGTGGGATAAGATTGCTGTGTATAATTGTTCTTTTTTCATCAACAACCCTTTGTTCGGAGACAGTAAGGTGGAAATATTGTTGTGTGAATCTATGGTGTAGTTGTTGTCTGTACGCTGTCATGTTTATTTCGATTGTTCTGATTGCGTAGTAACTACGGATGATAAACTCGTCTATTTCTATTGGCCATTTCATCCGTTGGCGTGGTTTTCCAGCCTTTGTGGTCTGTGGATGCATTGTCACAGAAACACCAAGGGTAGATTGATTCCTCAAATCTGTTGAGGGCATTGCAGTAGCCATGCTTCGGCCTGCGCTGCTTTTGCCACCAGTAACCAAGGTAGACTGTCGCCTATTTTTCAAACGTGGGCCTCTGCCTAACCCACGAACGCAGACGTTGTTAAACCAGGCGAAGTCAGAGCCGGTATCACACTTTGATCTGGTTACTACCATGATAAATATCTCCACAGAGTGTGGGTGTGGTCACTATTCGCTTTATTTCTCCCTATAGACCTTACTAGCATGTGTGCCCCTACCAGGAGCTTGTGCTCACGCCTATATTGCTCTATAGTTCAGTAAAATTACTGGGCTCTCCCACCACGACCAGTTGGTGACCAAGGAAGAGATAAATTATTATTATTATTATTATTATTATTATTACCAACCCATCACGATTATATACATAGATGATAAATATTTTGTATTATTTGTTTTATTATAATCGATGTAACGTTGGTCAGTAATTAATCAATGTATATATTTTATTATTTCTTATGTTTTTTATACAAGACATAAAGTTTGTCATTCAACACAATTTCGTAAATAAATAAATTTCAACTCTGATTTTAATGTTATTAAAAATAAATTTTAAACCCCAATTTAGAGATTTTTAATCTAACAAAAAGTAGTACCCCATTAGACTTCGATAAACGCTAGGTCTTGAAAAACCTAGATCCTACCCTGCTGATGATGAAACGGTGTTTGATTATATCACGTTTAGAAAGAACAGAAATCCTACACGAACGTTATTTAACATATTATTGCATCAAATGAACATCCGCCATGATTCACGTGCGTATAATATTTACTTTCCAAACATGCTTTATGTAAAATTTCACACAAATTACACACGCTCCGAAATGAAAAGCATGTTTCTAAATATAGTTTTTCGCTTATACAAACAACTATTTTAATTAATATTTGATGTTTTTATCTTCTGGTTAATATGTGGAACGTTTAAATCATAATATATACATAATGGATTCCGTCAGGCCCATAAAGGCGTGTCTACATATGTTGGCCCTCATCTAGCATTTGTGTATCATACATACTAAAAATTTCTTGGTCTGCTCGATGGATTCGAGCCCTGGCATCCCAGATCATTCTGCTAACACATTGGTCATCTTACCATTTCTAATGTCAGCTAATGTAGAATAGATTTCGATTAAATACATGAAATTTTATATATGGTAAATACATCAATTTCATTTCTATTAAACATTATTAAATAATGAAAGATGATTTATTTATTACATTTACAGATACTTTACAATTATATAATTTAAAATAATAATTACCTCAATTTTGAATATAGTTTACTCAAAGCAATTTGTATCGGAAAATAGAGAAATATGACTAAGAATCCAATTAGAATAGTACATCCATAATACTTCCACAACATGGCTATCGCAGTAATAATGAAGAAAGGCGATGTAAATAAAACAGGAAGGCTGATAACTTTCTGTAATAAATGAAGTGTTTCATTTATACCGATAAATAACTATTAAATCGATTAAAATGAATATAAATTTAAGAATAATTATTTCGGACGTCATAAAGTATTGTATATCATGGACATATTAAGTATAAACGAGCTACTTTTGCTTTTGCATTAGATTATTATTTTGGCAGCTACACTATCTGAGTGTCGCAGATTATTGAAAATGGCGGATTACTCGTTGTTTTTATATTATCGAAAAATTCAAAGTTACTTTTCTTATGAATACAGCAAACATTTCTGTACATTTTATGTTTATAATACCAATCAGAAACCGTCAAGTTCAACAGCAATTCCGACAGAATATTCTGATACCATGGAACCGTCTAGTCCAGTGTTTCTCAACGGGGGCGATATCGCCCCCATGTGGGCGTTTTTTCATGTTGAGGGGGCGATTTGTAAACATTTTTTATTTTGGGGGCGAAAAACACTTTTCTGGGCGATATAGTAAAACATTATATTAAAATTAATTAAATATTTTATTCGTTATATCGTACAATAATTAAACAAATAAGATTATACTAGTCACTAGTCTATTCAATGCAGTACAAATTTGGCTTTAGCCCTGCCCAAGGCATCGGAATTTTGAAGTGAAGGGGGCGATACTACGTAACGGTTTTATTGAAGGGGACGATACTACGTTGAAGGGGGCGACGATTCGTTAGAGGTTGAGAAACATTGGTCTATTCCAACAAACTAAGCAATTCAATCAGAATAGTTTCGCACTTAGACCTGTTCAAAGAGTACCAGTTCCCAAGAGAGAGCTGTACTTTTCTCACCTGTAATCCAGAGTTCGAACATTATGTAATATCGTCTCATCATTTAAATAGGTTCAATATTTTATTTTTTAAAAATATAAACTTTTGTCAAAAAAATAAAAATAAAAATAATATACATAACTAGCAGGTAGACCCGGCGTTGGTCGGGCAAATGTAACGATAGCGAAGATTAAGATTATCACGTTATAGTCAACATTACCCGTTTTCACAAAATGCAAGAATTGGGTCTCCCGTTTCCAGATTAATTAGAGAATTTTTAGATGGTTCTAAAAATATCTTCGATTTCCTGCAAAAACGAAAAAACTTCACTTTCTCTTAAAACGTCGCTTTCTCTTAACAATTCCATTGTAACGTAACACTTGCATTGTTGACACGTCCATTGTTGACACTTCCATTGTTACTTAACACTTCTATTGTTGATGGAAGTGCTAAGCTTAATACTCTCCTCTCCCCCCGTGGGGGAAATTTCGAAAAATCCTTTCTTAGTGTGTGTTTTCGTGACGTACCCTAACTGTGTACCAAATTTCAACTTTCAACTTCTAACCGTTTGGGCTCTGCGCTTATTATTCGATTATATATATAGATGAGCAGAGTGCCCCAAAAGGCATTTCGCGAAACGTAGCGTTTTTAACTGAAGTGAAACATATCGATAAAAATCGATATCTGCGGAACGGTTT
>NW_019386855.1:0-18109 GCF_000671375.1 Centruroides sculpturatus | reverse complement strand
GAGTACTTAGGTGTATTAAATTAATAACATTTCAGACATTGTTATAAATATTTTTATCCATTTCGATTTTAAAAATGTTCGAACCGTTTTAAATTCGAATTTGTTATTGCATATTGGTTCGATTATAGAACGATTGTAAACGTTACAGAAAATTGATCAAATTGGAAACAGTTCGTTCGATTCTCGGCAGTAGGTATTATAAAACAATTTCTATGGTTGTTGAAATAGTGAATATAAGTGGGGTTTGCTTGCAAAATCCTCGCGGGCAAAGACACAGCTAACAGCTAGTATATAAATAGTCTGATAATTTATTCTTTAATTCTCTTGCTTCAGTAGGGTACATGTTGCTTGCTATCTGTGTGCAACTTCTCGTATGATCAGCTGTTGCACTCTACTTTCCTGAGATAAAGTTGCTATGTTCATCTTTTGAATCACAATTTCTAGCATTAACGAAACAAGCCGTCTCTCTTATAAGAAAATCGTGCAAGATGCAAGATGCCAATACTATCTTTCTCGTGTGATCTTTACTGTACGTTAATGGTCGTTTGAAAATGCAAAAACGAGAACTTAACTTCCAAAAGCATTTTTCATTACTCGACGAGCACGACATAGTCTATAGTTATAGACTCGTTGTGATCGGCTAATAGCAGAACGTCCAGGATATGGTCGCATCAAATTTCTTGATAGTGGGAAAGCTTTTTCACGAATGAAATAAAAAGGCAACATAATTTCGCAATTTGGAAAGTAATCATCATTAGGCAAGTTTAGTCCGCAGGTTTTTATCATTTGGCCAATGTGTACTTTTCTAAATATTCCTCCATCGCTCTCACTTCCATAGTGTCCATAATCTATATACACTATGACCTTTATAAAAATTTGTAATTGGTATCTACCACTGCTAGCAACACATTACTAAACATTCCTTTGTAACTTCCTACACTTCCACTATCTTGGGGAGAAATTATCAATACGTGTTTTACATCAATGTTCCCGCAGCAGTGTGGTAATTGCTAAGCTTTTAAAAAATTTTCTGCAATAGCTTTTCATTCATTTGGTGTTGATGGAAATTGCATGCACTTGGATTTTATCTGAATCCAAACAGAATGGCAGGTTTCTTGAACAATTTTTGCTATTATTTCTCGTCCAACTCTAAAGGCAAATGACAAGCTTTTGTATGTTTTCCTTGATGCTAAAAATCTGGAAAAATACCTGATAACATGAACGTTTTAATCCAATTAAAACAAATTAAGCTACTCAGTCATTAGCTCCTGATTTTATACAATGTGCCTTAAATTTATTTCCCAGCGTTCTCTTGCCGAAATTGCTTCTCTAAAACGTGTATTTTGCTCGCTTATATGATTTCCTACTCATTATAATAACACTTCAAAGAAATCAGTTGTAATTCGTAAGAAACTGTAAACAAAGTTCACGTTACTACTAATAAAAACTTTTATGCATTAATAGATTTTGGGATAATCTTGATTTATTAGTAACTCATAATAATAATCCTGGTCTCGAAAACGAAGTTCAAGCATAAGTGTATTATGATAACCTGAGGAACTTCTATTCCGAAACAAAGGTCTCACCCAAAAACGATGCTTGCGTCGCTTTAGTTTCACGAGTGCAACAAGCAACAAAAATTGTCTGGCAAAAAGCTGAAACATCATATCAGCTTGTATCTGATCCAGTTAAAATATTTGATGTACTCTGACAATTATGAGCAATCAAACTACGATGCTTAAGTTTCCACCAGTTCACGTGCGAAGTAATATTTACTTTCGACATTTGGAACAGCACCGTTGCCGTAAAAACTTCGCTAGCCGAACCTCCACCGAAATCCAAGCGAAAACGCTCACGTGATTAAAACTTTTCAAGGCGAGGGTTTTTTACGCTAGTGGAGTCTCGACCTAAGGCCCCAACTATTTTTACGTATTTACAATGAAAAGCTGTGTTCATATAAACGAACTGATTTTTACTTTTTAAGAAATGGGCAAATCATTTCAATAAATTGTAAAACGATTAAAAATTCCTAAGTACACAGAGTAAAGAATTGTGTCAAAATATCAAAAAACTAGTAAAATTTATGTAAAAAATCAACTGGATGACCAAGAACTGTAATAAAAACAGATCACATTGACCTTCGTAACATTATTTTTAAAAATCGAGGTGCATCATTCGCTGAGTTAGTGAACGAATAGAATAAAGTTACTAGAAAGGAAGTAACAAATGAAACTAGTAGTCAACTGTAGAAACTTCGCTACAGCTTATATCAGGTAAGGAAATGATACTACTTTTTAATAACAATAGAGTCCTGTCGTTTGTTTACGTAGATAAAGGCGAAAACCTTTTCTCACAAAAACACAAATAATAGAGCGATTTAATTAAAAATGCCGAAAAGCACAAATGCCGGATACAACAACTGTTAAAGCAGGTTATTTACAATGATCACGCGAAGTTTCGAGTCTGCATTAAAAGCAATTAGAAAAATTAAAGTCATCAGAAAAAAAGAGGCATTCAATTATGACTGTGTATTGCGCAGTATAAAAGCCGCAGCAAGCAGTATAGTGTGGGGTTGCGTGTCAGCGAAGATGTGAGAAATTTTTCTTTTAATCAACAAAGGGGACCAATAAATGCAGCGAAATACTTACGAATTCTTGACGAAAACCTGTTACCATCATTAAAAATTTACTGTATCACGGACTATTATTCTCTATCAGAATAGTACAATTGCCACACTTCTAAAACCGTCGACTCTTGGCTGGCTTAACGTAATATGAAAACATTAAACATAGGCATTTTAATGTTTTCATATTAGCAGCTCTGACTTAGCAGTTCCCTATAGAGAATATATGATGTAAAATTAGAAACGTGTTAAGAAAAGTTCTCAAAAAAATGTGGATGGTTTAATCAAAAAGTCAAGAAATTTTGGGGTGAAATCACTCGAAATGAACGACATCGTTTTGTTGACACAACGAACGATCGTATGAAGGCTGTTGTATAAGTCAATTGTAAAAATACTTAGTTATAATCAAAGTTTAGCGATATAAACTAATCATAAGCATAAAAAATTTTTCTTATCGATATTACTGAAGATATATTAAAACGACTTTTAAATGACTTTTTGTCCGAAATGTTTTTGTCGAGTTTATATAATACACCGGTGAAATATATGGGTGCACGTGGTATACATTAATCAAACAGGTTTAGATAATTGTCTTTAACTTACATTTTGGAATTTGCCGACGTCGTTTGCTAAAAGATTTACCATTTGCCCTACATTCGATCTTTCCAGAGACGAAGGACTTAACCTAATTGCCTGCAAATTAAAATTTTATGTAAAATAAATATTTTTAGAAAATTATATCATCATTAAATAAAAAAAAAAATACGAGAATAATATTTCGGAAAGTTCTCAAACAATCTAATTGATTAAATTTTCTAACAAAATACACTTGTCTAAGTTATAAATCATCATCAGCTTTCTTTGGTATTTTGCAGTTAAACTCTTTTGAGTTTATTTTATAAACCTAATAGCAATACTCAGCATACCTTGTATTATAATCCGTAATACTCTTTCAATAATAATTATTAATCAAATAAAAAATTCCCATGAACTCATCGAGGGCCATTGCTTTAATTTAAAAGAGTTGTCAGCAGCTGAACAGGGGTGTTATCCAAACTGCATCCAACAAAATGACAACTCCATGTGATTGATATCGTTATACGAGGCGTGTCAGGAAAGTAAGTACCGTTTCGTTCTACCGTCATTGCAGTGGTAGTATCGCAGTTCAGCGTTTGCGCATACGTCTCTCTAGTTGATTGTCAGTCCAGTGACGCGATTACTGCCGGATTGTGTTGTTTTTCCAATTGTTAGTGAGCGTTCAAAATGTTTAAGACTATTGCCGATCCCGCCGAATGTGAAGTGCATTCTGTAATACGGTTTTTGAACGCAAAGATTGTTAAGCCAGTTGAAATTCATCGTCAACTTGTAGAGATTTATTATGAAAATGTAATGGGTGATGGAATGGTTAGAAAGTGGGTTCGACAATTCAATGCTGAACGCACTGATGTTCATGACGAAGCATGGAGTCGCTGGCCTTCTGTTGTCAATGATGGTTTGGTTGCAAAAGTGAATGAAAAAATTCATGAAAACAGACGGTTCACAATAAGATTACTTTGTGATGCGTTTCCAAAAATTTCAAATACTGTTTTGCATGAGATTGTTGCAACAACCGATGTTCAGCAGTGGCTGTCTTCACTGGCGGCATCTTTCTTTGAAGACGGAATAGACAAGTTGGTTTCCCGATATGACAAATGTCTGAACAATGGTGGTAACTATGTAGAAAAATAGTTTCAGACATGCTTTTTCATGTATTTTATTTTGAAAAAATATTTTTATGCGAATTTTTCCAAAACGATACTTACTTTCCGGACATGCCTCGTATATTTCAAATAATTTCCTGTGAGATAAATCGTAATGTTAACGAATTGTGCAATTAAGAAGTACAACGATTGATTTAACTTCGATCACATGCATTTTCTAACATTTTATAAAATGTAATTATTGTTTCAAATATTAACTATTTGTCATTAGGTTATCAGTATATTGGAATGCACGCATTCTACCGAGTCTTCATAATCGATGCGGCATGAAGAAGTATCATACTACAGCTATTCACTTATATGAAGGTGATTCGTTTGAAAGAATTTCTAAATCAAACATAAGTCACCTAAAATGTTTTACATATTAGCAAGATAAACTTGGCATAGCTATAAATGTAAATTTAATGAATTATTTTCAAGATATATATAAATTTAACTCTCCGCTCTGTGGCCACTAAGAAAGTTTTTTTTTGCAAGCTTATAATGAGTTCGGCCAGTCCGGGTAGTGATGGACAGGACACGACATATCCAGACGGACCATCCCGAAAAATTCCTGGGGACTTTTCTACCCGTTTGGATACGAACCCGAATCCCTCAGAGCGGTAGCTGCCACCTTCATCGGTCGGCCTCCAAGATGTATGTATAGATATAGAAAGAAAGACTGTATATACATTTATACAGATTGTAAAACTATGAATACATGCTATTTTCGGATAATAAAAACAATTCCTCAAAATGATATATTAAACCAAATTTCGAAAAACTCAACTAATTTTGTATTTAATTTGCCTTCTTTCTAAAACCAAATCTGTCTTTACGTTTGAGATGTAATTAAATACTACAATTCAATTCTACAGGCTTATTCAAAGCTGTTAAACATTCGATAAAGCAAGATAATTTTATTACAGGTTTTTGCATAAAAGTCAAATTCTGTTAAGAAAAATTGTAATATTTTTTATGTTTTTACTCCTATAAGAAATTTGCTTACTTTTTTGAGAAATCAGACTCTTTTTTGAGAATTTCAAGTGCTAAATTCGTATAAAAATCTTTCTTCTTTCGTCGTTTTTTCCCTCAATTCTCTCGTTTTCACCCCTTTGCCCGGGCAATAAACCTTTGAAATGACGCGGTATACTAAGAGGTCGAAAGGTCGGCACCCTCCTAGACGGACGAAGTCGTCGTATAACTACCGTTTCCCCAAGGGATCGCTAGATCCTAAGATATCTGCGGTGTTCAAGTAAATATCAAATTAGCAACAACAGACATATGTTACTGTATAGAGGGTGAACGAAAAGGTCACATGCAAGGGTAAACCGTAAAATGAGAAACTGTATTACGTTACCGCGGATGACCAGTCACTACCCAAGGAGATGACGACTTTAATGCTAATTGGTCAAGAGATGACGATATTATGACCATAACTTCGTCACCCAGAACGGGGAGACAGTGATAAGTCTGGAGAACTGTCAAATTCAAGTAAACAACACACGCTGCAAAGACAATTACATCAGAAAAGTCCCAGATATTTCCCACGCTAATCGGGTAAAAAAGCGGATCGCTCCCGCACCTCCGGGCGATCGTCAGGAAGAAGCTCCAAGACCGAAACCTGCAAGCCTCCACTACCTTTGGTAACTTCGTAGTTTCTGATCACCGCTCCAAACGAGGTAAAGACTTGGAAAATTTTATTTCCCTCTCTCTCTCTCTCTCTCTTTCTCTCGGCGTAGTAGGAACTTACAAAATATTCGCTTCTATCTCGATTTAGTTTAGACTTAGAAAAATTTCACTTCTTCCTCTCGGTTTTAGGTTAGAACTTAGAAAATTATCGGATAGAGGACCTACGGCGGTCCCACCGACGGGAAAGACGGACATCGGCCGTGTAATATTGTCGCGAAGCAGATATATTATCATCATTATTGCTATTTCCTTCTTGTTGGAATTTAAAATATACTCGGATGTATCTCTATTATTTGTTAAAAATTAAATATGCTATTCTTAATTTAATATTGTATCATCTTTGAGTACTGCCGACACCTCGTTACGGCTTCACTACCCTTCCCACTCAATTACCTAACGCCATCCCTGACAACGAAGCCGATAAGTGGGGAGAAGCTCACCGCTCTAACCCCCCTCGGTTCACACTTATTTTTATTACTACTACAACTTTTCCGGCTGCGCCGAATAAGTCTTTTATAGAGCCAAAGCATAGCGCTCACGTATACAAATTTAGTAATATATGGACGAAAAGTGATTTGCTAATACAGAATTAGTGTAGCCACATTTAGAAAAGCTTATTGATTACTAAACCTTATTCTTGACAAAATAAATGATTGTATATGGTGTATATAAATTGCGATTTCATTTTTAACAATATATTTGAAATTACTTTACAAAATAAAATTTCAGAACTATCGATTGCTGAAAAAATTCTTTTGTAAATAGTTTGATTTGCATTTGTCTTTAATTTCATCGATCCATTTAAGAAAAATACACTAACGTAAAAAGAATATAAATCGAATGCCTGTAACACATTATAATTGCTACTCACCTTTCTATATATAAGAGTGCAGAAAGCTATCTTTAACTTCATTCCATATAATTCAGTTATAAACGCACTAATATCAAGTATACAGAAATATATCGCAAGTAGAATAAAAAATCCCGCAAATGTAGCGTAGATGGTGTGTTGATTCCGTTCCTCTCTGTTTTCAAAACAATTTATTATTAATCCTACTAAGTATGCTTGGCCTGCAACTAACGCTGTCATCTGCGAACGAACAGAAATATCAGTTATTTCAATTATTTTAAAACATTCTTTATGTCTTTCAAATGGGTTGTCGTAATACCTGAATGAGTACAAGTAGAATAATTCTTAAGTATCTCCAACCGACAAAACGTAATAAAGCTTTCAGTATGCTCGAATTCTTCTTCTGCAATTCCTGGTTCCATTCTCTGAAAAGAAATTGCAATGAAACCTAAAAATTGAATACAATATTTCAATCAAAAGTTTATTCTAGAACTTTTGTACAACTATGAATCAATGTAATGGTCTTAAAACAAGTATTATTATTATTGTTTTGAAAATACAGTACAAAGTTATTCACGATAATATCTAATGCTAAATGGAATGCTAATATTCTGCTATTCTGAATGTATTTAGAGAAGTGCAGTGCTAAAAATCCGGAGCCACATTCTAAACAGAAATGGAAAGTGCTTTTATATACGTTACTATATTACAGAAAGGAAATAAAATGTTGATACAGTATTACTACGTAATGTTTCATTCTAAGACTGATACGTGAGTAAATATTATGCCTAAACAGATCATCAATTTGCAGCAGCATGTGTTGTTACAGAATGCAGAGTAATGTCCGCAGGAAACAAATGGCGATTAACTTATTAAATTTTGTATAAGTTAATAAAATATACCATATTTCTTCGTTTTCAAAACATAGAGTCCCCTGCGTAATTCGCAACAGGCTACCGAACGTGTACTAGATTTAAAAACTTTTAAATTTATAATTAACAATTTTCTAATTTATACCTTTTCAATATGTAAAGTAACATATAAATTTCATAGCATTTTAATTAATTAATTAAAATTAAGTGATTTTAGTTACATGTTCTAATGATTTTCGATTAGGTGTTTTGTTGGATAGTGTATTAATTAATTTCTGCCATGTATACATCCTGAGAAAGAAATAGAAGTCTTGTATCATATATATGATGCTTATTGCATTCAAATCAGCTATCAAACTATGATGTGTCTAACCTTCGAACATCTTTGTGTGATCAACTTTTCCTCCTGTTATCAATATTTATTTGTGTGACCAACCTTATTATGTGACCAACTTTTGTGCAATCAACCTACACACTTCATCATGATCTTCGTGTCCAGCCGAAACTATGGGATTAACCTCTTATCTATGCCTTTCATAATCGTTCAAGAATTTCAACATTCTGATGTTCTTTCTTATGAACTTTGGTGGTTGAAAAGGACAATTGTAATATCTGCGATTACGGCCTTCTTCGAAATTGGCTCCATCTGTGATATCAACCTACTTCAACAAAAGATGGAAATCACCTGAACTATGTGCATCTGGTGCTTTTATAGACTGAATAAGTATTTCAACTTACTTCTCGCTGAACTCTTAATGGTTGAAATGGACTGATGCATTTAGCTATATTTGTCTAATGATAGATATGAGCTCAGTGAGACTATGTGTACTCAATGCTGTGCATCTTATTTTCCTTAACGTCATTTTCTTATTTTACGATGTGTTACTTTTTAATTTTAAGTTTGTTTAGTATCTTAAATTATTAGATTATAAATATTTGTTAATAATAGTCAATAAATATCTTTACGTAAAGTACATATATTTTATAGTAAATAATATATATTTATTTTGTTATATGCAATACATACTTATATGATACATACAGCAATTAACAATAACATGTAAGGATAGTTAAACGTCACATTTACCTTGTTAGTTTAAGCATTTTTATTATTCTAATATTTGTTATCGTAACCGGAAATAACCATAAATAATTGTTAACATTTGATCTACTATCAATGTGTTTAATTTCTTATTAATATGTATACCATAAGATATTATACTTGAATAATCCACTATATATCTTATTGTAAATGCTGTACGTTATTATGCTACTGTTTATTGTGTTATGTAAAACTGTATTTATATTATTTTGCTTTTCATTACTTCAATTGACTATAATGTTTTGTGTGCTATTGATTTGCACTGTTAATATGTAAATAATTTCTATGTATACTTATCTGGTAATGCACCTACTGGGGCTAGATATGTAAGTATGCACTTTAAATAAAGACTGACTGACTATCCCCAATCTCACTAAGAAAGATGGCACCAGTACCTATAATATTCTTGCAAATGTTGAGAACCTACTTAAGAGTAATTTCCCAAAAGATAGCACAGACAACAAGCTGGGAATGCATGAGGAAGTAAGAAATAACATCACCGTCCCCCAGAACAGCAATGATGACTGTTGGTTTTCGTTTCGAGAAGTCAAACATATGGTAAATAATAAGGCCAACAAGAAAGCGCCGGGCATTGACAATATCACCACAGAAATGGTGAAGGCAGCGTTTCGACAAATCCCTATTGCTTTCATGATTTTTTATAATGCCTGCCTAAACCATGCCTACTTCCCAGATCTGTGAAAGGCAAATTTTAAGTTTATTCCAAAAGTGGACAACCCAACTATGGAATGTGACTACAGACCTGTCAACTTGTTGCCAACAATGGGAAAAGTCGTGTATGGTCTTCTCTTTGGCAGAATAAACTGGCACTTAAGTAGCAACAACCTGCAGCACAAGAACCAATATGGGTTCTGCCTTGGCTGTTCAGCCATCCACACAATACAGAGTGTAAAGGACTTTGTTAATCAGGCATGGGACAGCGATAGACATGCTCTGCTGATAAGTGTTAATTTTAGGAAAGCATTCAACCACCAATGGTGGCCTTCCATATTGCATCATTTGTATCAAACTAACTGCCCGAGCGACATATATATATATAGGTTGACTAGCAGCTACCTGGAAAATAGGACTACAGGCTATTACTCAAAGACAATTAAACTGGAAAACAATGTTAACAGAGGCTGCCCTCTAGGTTCCAGAACTGGCCCAGGACTCTGAAACCTGGTATACGATGATCTGCTTTGTAGCCTTCACTCGGACCCAGATATCAAGGCAGAAGGCTTTGCTGACGATACGCTAATAATGATAGCGCATTAGAATAGTTACATTCTACAAAAGAAGGCTAATGAGGTTCTAGAGCTGGTCAGTAACTGGAGCAAAAAGAATAAACTCCTGATCAATTATAATAAAAGCAAAGCAATGGGGTGCACAAAAAACTCCAGGAGGAAGTAGCTGCAGCGTCCACTGGCCATTTACCTGGACTAGAAAAAACTAAAAAGTGTGTCTTGCCTTAAATACCTTGGGGTTTACTTGGACTCAAAGCTAAGTTGGAGGATCCATATCACAGAAATCTGTAAAAAAGTTCAGCAGAGATTAAACCTCTTCAACTACATCTCCAGAAACACATGGGGACTTGGTAGTAGAAACTATAAATTAATCTACAGGGGAGCAATAGAATTTGCTATTCTGTATGCGGCCCAGGTTTCAGGGGACAGAGCAGCATTAGCCTATATCAAGAGGAAATTACTGTCTACAGAGCCGGCCCTACCATAGGGCAAACAGAGCAGCTGCTCCAGGCACTAAGTCCTAGGGGGCGCCTCAGTGGTAAAGAAAATTAAAGAAAAAATATTTTTTTCATTTTTCGGTATTTTAATTGCATGCGTGTGGCCAGTATGTAAATGGCCTTATCTGTTGAGACGTGCGCAAGTCGAGTGCGTGGGCGGGGTTCCACCCCAGGGCGCCATAATAGGATCTCGCTCCATCCTAAAACTTGCCTCAGGCCAGCACTGACTGTCTATCCAGAGACATGCTGCTATTAGAATCTGTAGGGCATATCGCACGGCCTCCACCAATGTGCTACTGGTTATAGCTAACATTATCCCCATACAAATACGAATTATAGAGATCTTCTGGCAGTGGATCATGCTGACCATAAACCATCAGAATATTACCACCAAAAAGATACAGAACCTCTGTAGCAAGGGATTGATTCCTTTTAATAGTGCGAACTCGATTGACTCCATAATTAATTACAAGATAGAAAATTACATTACTGGAAGTACTCTCGGAAGGCACCCGGAGAGACAAGCAGGTATACCTTAATGTCAGAAACAATCATAGTGACAGCAGAGCTCACTGGAACACCTACACAGATGCCTCACGCAATGATAAGGGTACTGGTGCAGCCTTCGTCATCTATGATAGTGAGAATGAGATTCAGCATCAGCAATATTACTGGCTGCACATGCACTGTACTAACAACCAGGCAGAACTGTTAGCGGTTTATAAAGCTCTAAACACCATCACTAAAAATAGGAAGACCTACAATGGCAGCATATGTATCAACACCAGTATGTATGTGATTAATATCCTCTCGAGCAATAATAAGTTCACAAGAACTGGTGTGAAGGTAAGACATCTTGCCAGAAATCTCAGCAAATTTGCTCAACTCAGTTTCATTTGGGTGCCTGGGCACACAGGTGATAAAGGCAATGAGCATGCTGAGGCCCTTGGCAAAAAGGTCACCACAACAGACACCCCCACCACTTTTTCTAAAATTTTTATCATCCATATCAAGAGCAATATCAGAGACTGTATAATGGAGGAGTGGCAAAAGGATTGGGCTACCTCAACCACTGGCAGAACCACTTACAAGTTTTTTCTGTCGATTAATAAAAGACAAGCTCTCAGCTACTTCATTTTCCATGCCATCATGCAATGCCTGACAGGTCATAATAACTTCCCCTCTTACCTTACAAGATTCAAAAAGATCAAAAATGATAATTGCACTTGTGATGAAGTCTCTAAAGGAGACGCCCTCCATTACATCTTTCACTGTATTCTGTATGAAAGATAGCAGGAAGAATTCATCTACCACTGTCTATGAAAGAGATTCGTTGGCCTCTTGAACCCAACACTCTCTGTGAGGATCAAGAGATCTTTGAGCTGTTTGACAAATTTGTAAAGTCTTGTAGTCGCTTCGAGTATAACTCATGCCTACATCAAACCTAACTGGTTTTCCGGACTCCATCTGCAACAACATGTTGGGATCCTACTGCTGTTCCGCTCTGTACAGGCAGCTGGAGCGATCGCCACTCTTGTCACCAGCATTGTAGTTGTTTGACTGGTGAATCTGTCCAGTGGTCTTCATTGCCTGCTTCTGTGAAACCACGGACATGCACTTAGTAAGTGTTTCCCGCGGTGTCACGCGTAGCATCCCTTGTACTGGTCTTAGATTGCATCTGTGACTCTCTGTGTTTTGCTCCAATCAGCAGTCTTGTCAACAAGGTCTTCTGTTAACATAACATGGTCCTTTTATGTGACATACTACTAGTGAAGTACCTGTGTTTAGTGTAGTACTTTTTTGTCGAGATTACCAGTGGTAACAGGCCACTGCCATGTACATTTTTATCTGTATTCACTATTCTAACCGTCTAGCTAAAAAGGCATTCTGTAAATTATTTGTACCAACGACTGTTTTCTTTTGTAAGTGCGATGCTAATCAAAATTGTAATCCCAAACTCAACCTCCACTTTCCACCTCTTTTTTCCCTCTTTTATCCCACTACGTCTCTTTTATCAATCTACCCCTCACTCATCCCTCTATACCCTTCCCTTTTCACATGGCTAAGTCCAACTAGGATAGCTATCTCAACTTTACTTTCAAGTTCAAGTATCAACTGGATGGATTTAAAACGTACCCGTCACAGCCATTGATACACTCGGCGTTATAAACCCTAAAATTTTCAAAAAAATTTAGGAACCAGTTGTTTTGCCTTACAACATTTGGTTACAACAATAATTAAATGTTAATAAAGAGTAAATTCGTTATTAGACTCCGTTCGATGAAAAAGTCGAAATAATGTGTTTTGTAGGTTACTTTGTCTATAAAAAAATCTCAAGTAAAGAAATTCGAACGGAATCTAGAAAAAGTAAATAATATTGTAGTTGTGACTCCATTGAAGTTTTCACTGTAAATCAAATAAATAATATATACTTGATTTTGCAATAAATTTTTATATTGTTACATGCTATGCTACGTGATGTGAGGGACAACGGGACCCTCAAGAAAGTGTTATCTTCACCTTTGATCATTTTACAACTTTTCGTCATTTGACTTCGACTTTTTTAACAAGAGCTATCAATAAAATTAGTTCCTAAGGACTTGTTTCTTTGTTAAAGATGATCCATCTACTCATTAATGTATCACCCGGAACTTTCGATAAATTTCCAGTATTGGATGCCAGGCCCTTGGCAATAAACTCCTGACTTCCTGGAAAAACTCAAGAAGGAAAAATCCCCAATAACCAGAGAGAGCGATGAGAATTCAGGCAGTCGTCTTCTACTGGTTCAACTGGGAATGGAAGAACTTGTCCCTTTATCTTCCGAATACTACTTCTGAACGTTACCCAACCGTGAAGCAATTAAATATTCATTTGTGGACTGTTTTAATAATCAGTTCACCCTCTGTGTTACTACATCCAGAACATTAGATAATCATCATCCAAGTGCCAGAATCCAGGTTTACTACACCACGTCTTTTAAGAGGGTATTTATCAACACGCGATCGTCGTTTGTAAACACTCTCTTTTGAACGGGCTAGTAATAATCAATGGAACCTTTAGTCGTGCTTGATATAAACAATATATTTGTAGTCTCTTCTTATTTGACCAGGGTGTCTATTCGTAGATACCCTATTTTATTTTCAAATTCACCAGGGTGTCAATTCGTAGACACCCTGTAAAAATTCGAAAATTTTAAAATTTTTCGCCAACAGATGCCAGAACTTGACGGTAACGTCTTCTATACCGTCTGTTTCACATATTTGCGTCCAGGTGGCTTTCGCTGAC
Organism: Centruroides sculpturatus; assembly: GCF_000671375.1. NCBI lineage: Eukaryota > Metazoa > Arthropoda > Arachnida > Scorpiones > Buthidae > Centruroides > Centruroides sculpturatus. The sequence goes on along the minus strand of NW_019386855.1, from coordinate 4,202 downwards.
TTAAAAATTTTTTTTTGTGATTTTTTTCTTCATTTCAATATATTTTGATAATTTTTTATTATATTTTCAGTATGTTTATGCAATAATATTACTATAATAAGTTTATTTATGCTATAATAAATTTATTCATTTATAATAAGTGAAAATATTATAACGATTTAAATCGTTATCCTCATTTTTGTGATTTTATATATTTTTTTAATTTTTTTTAAAAATTATATTTAAAATATTAGCAATGTCAAATGTATTACTACTGGTAATAATATTTTTATTACAAAAATTTATATTATTGTCCGATATAAAGTAAACATTGTATATTAGTTTTTATGTCGGTTTGTAGAACAATGAAGTTCTGATTTCAAACAAAGTATTGATATAATCTGTGATATTTTTAAAACTAAAAATGATACATTGATAAATGTTATGTCGAATCGTACAGAACAATATTTCAGATCGTTCTGGCTTAGTGCCAAGAACGAACTACACAACTGAAGAGTGTTAAATTGTAAAAAATGTTACAAATTTCCACAGATAGATGTCAGTTCTGATATGTGTAATTTTTTTTCTTTCGAATTTATTTTTTAATTTTATTTATAAATATCATATTTAAAACTACACATATTAGTAAATGTGATGTGATTTTTTTCATATGAATATAACAATAACATGATTTTTGGCAAATTTTTAAAATAATATAACTTGACTGACCTTGAATTACCTAAATGGCCCTTGGTCGTTAAGGAAAGTAAAATAAAGTACGGGGCGGTGAACCTGGGATAGTAAGAGCCGGAGTTCCGAGTGAATCACTTCCTCGTCTCTCTCCTCATTAACTCCGAATCCAATCCTTACTCGCGATCGATCGCGTGACGTAAAGTCGTGATTTCCGAGTCCTGAGAGACTCGGTTGTGTCATATCGTAACGCAGTGTTAAAGAGACACCGCACCCAAAGTCAGAATATATTCAGTACCTAAGTAATAATGGCTAATATATATATATATATATAATAACCTTCGCTTGTTCTATTTTATTTGATTAGTCTTATCCAAATAATAAATAAATCTGAAAGAATTAGGTAGCAGTAACTAAAATATCGATGTCCACAACTTAGTAATAACTAACTTACCTTTGAAGCAGATCACCAAGATACTCTGAAGTATGATATTTTGAACATTTGTATAAATCTTCTTCCTTTAAAACTCGTTTTCTTCCCTCGTTTATTATTGGGAAAACCCAACTGAAAAAGAAATAATTTAATTATTAATGTTGTTTACCGTAATTTTCTTTTCCTAATAATTCTGAAACTGCTACGATGGTACTCAACTTACCGTACAACGCAATGAACGATGTTTGTCAACATCAATAATGATTACGATCAAATTATTTACTTTGCTAAATATTTTACCAAACGATGACGTTATAAATTTTGCTATTTATTCTTTTTTCGGTAAAAATTAGTATAATTGTTCAATGATATTTTTTCAGTGTTTCTGAATAAAACAAATGCATATACGTTTAATAATGAACATTCTAAAGAATTCAGCAACGAGTTGCTTAATTTTTCCGGAAACACTTGGTGGCGCCATTTATTACGATATTTTATTCAAAAACATTTTATATTTTTAAACTATTGTTAAACGGCAAAGAGATTAATTTTGAGGATAAAAACGAGTTTTTTAAAAAGAAACAAAAATTGTAAATACTAATGACGAGTAAAATCGTCATCATGTCCGACCCTACACGAGATATGACACGACCTCTTTCTCTCTTTACCCATTCGAGTTTTAACCACTAAAATTTATAACATTAATCTTTTTGTACATCAACTATCCTACAAAATATTAAAAAATTTTGACAGAAAACACAACTGTTATTAATTAAGCTTTAAAAAGGGTAAACAAAATCGTGCTTTCTACACAAGTAGTAGTGGTTTGAGTGTAGTAGTAGTAGTAGTGGTTATCAAAAAATTAATTTCAGATGTCAATGAAATTAAAATTGCAAATAAAAATTTGTCGAATGAAGTTATTTCAGATCAAAAAATTAATTTTTCTAATCACAAAAGAAATTTTTACTCAATGGAAATAATCAGAATGTTAGGAATATTCAAGTAAATTTTTATAAAAAAGAAAGAATTAAATGTTTTAATATCGAATAAAATTAACACACAATAATTGTATAAAATGATATAACACCAAAATGAATTTTTTTTATTATCATCAACAATACTAGAATTAATTATTTTCTTGATGGATATTTGTCTTAATATTCTGGTACACGACAGTTTGAAATAATATAACACTGAAATTATTTTTAAATTTTTATTTTTACGTTACAGTTTATTTAAGTGTTTCTATTTTTTTCTTCAGTTTATCTAAACCAAGAAATTTCTGCACCTAATAATTTTTCAAAAAATAAATTATTTTCAAATAAAAAATTTCTCGATTAAATTAAGATTATAAATATTTAGAAAGCTTTTTATTTCATTTTACTTTTTATAAAACATCTTGAAACAATCATTTCAGATACAATAATTTTAGATCAAATGATCAGGAATAATAACTTTAGCATTCAGAAAACTTCTTAATTCATTTTATAAAATATCTTTAAACAGTAAGGCAAACTTTAATATATTCTTTCTAATTATCATAAAATTAATTTGAAATAATCATTTTTATAATTTGTTCTAATATCCAAGTAAATTAAAACATAACAACTTAAAATAATATTTTAACAATAAGACAAAGTAGAATAGGGGAAATAGTTCAATATAATAATTATTTAAATTATATTTGTTACTAATTTATTAAATATCGCAAAGAGAAAAATGCTTTTTATAATATTTTTGGCAATAACAATTTTTTAAATATTATCTGATGTTTGACACCGAAGAAGTTCGATGTCTAAATAATTGTAGTTCTAGTTTTTAAAAATTTTTTTTTAATCTTATCTATCCACCTTAAAATAAAAATAATTCATTATACGTTGTGAAATAATTTAATAAATTTCGTAAATTACTATGTTTAATCCAACCAGTTATATCCGATGTTTTTTCGTCTATAAACTATAATCCATGAATTTTTTTGGTAGAAAATCGACTTGCCATTGATCTTTCGCTGATAATTGATACTTTTTAACAGAATCTATAAAAATGTTTATTACAGCTTCTATAGGACAGTAAAATCTTTTAATGGCCAACTGTCGATAACTTGAAATGCTTCAAAATCTATTAGAATCACATTCTGTAATTTTATATAAATAAAAATTAGTAATAGTATTATTTTATATTTAAGAAGAAAATAACGATAAGATTTCATACATAAATATTTTTTACTAATTATATTGAATGTTTATTGATATAGCAAACGTCTTTTCTTCCTACTTTTGATATTATAACACAATTATATTCAATTATTTTATCCATTTTATCAAAATGTTAGTGTGAAATCTGTAAAAATATATAATTCTTAAAATTATAATTATATAATATATATATAATTATAATTCTTATTTATATATTAATATTTTTAGACCGTACCTTGAATAACAGGATGTTTAAAAATGAATCAAAAACAGTTAATTTCCAATAATACATTGATATCTTTACATAGTACCTTGAATAAAAAAATATTTAAAAATGAATTGAAAACAATTAATTTTCAAAAATAATTTAAAAATTATAAGAATTTTGTTTTTGTACTTATATATATAACTTTTGTTCTTTAAAGTTGTTAATTTGAAATATCCTTTTTTCTCTGTTTTCAATTTAAGAGATAGTATAAATACTGCGTATAAGAGAATAGTTCGATACCTCGCCGAAAACTTCTTTTGCAAGAACCTTGTTTTCAGAAAGTAAGTATTTTTATTTGAAAGTTTGTCATTGACGAAAAGTTTGACTTAGAAATAACTAGATAAAAGTAAATCTTCAAAAAATTCACAAGTTCATCGACTTATTATTCTAATATACATGTATCATATGAGAAATAAAATCTTAGGGAGTAGGCGTGAAGTGATAGGGTTTACAAGGTATTATATAACTTATTTCTGAAATATGAATAATTTAAAGTCTGCAAACTGAAGGGAAAGTTCAGCAAAATTCATTTTTATAATGAATCTATTACTTTTAAAAAAATTAACAGTTAGACATAAGAATTTGGCAATTATTTTGTAGGGTATATATCTATCATATGAAAAACAAAATATTAAGG
>NW_019386854.1:18346-21480 GCF_000671375.1 Centruroides sculpturatus | reverse complement strand
TTTCCAAAAAATTCAGTTAAATTTTCCTTTAAACCTAAAATAAAATCTAACTAAAAAAAGGGAAAAATTCCAATCTTCCCTTTCGTTCAAAGTAAACACCCGTCCACTTCGAAAATAATCCCGCATTCCCACTGCAAAGTTGATAGTTTGCATGGGCCCGGGGACAACTATGATCCATCCGCGTACCTTTTACCTCACAACAATTAATCACATGACTATTCTCCCACGACGAAACTATAAAAGCCCCTTGATTCCCCCTCTCGGGGGAGTCGTTCATCAGCCGCCAACTACAATTTCCTCGAATAATTGTGTCCTTCCGATATATTGTGTCCTGCGAAGTTAGCGGCCTTATCCTACCAGTTCGGAACCCGTTGGATATCATAAATTTTTTCCTCAAGGATATTTAAAGACATAAAGAGGTATTGAACAAATTTTTGTAAACTCTCTCCCGGCCCTTCGCGTTTCAGGGACTGAGAGTTTTCCGTTGATAACAGCTATTGTATCATATATATATGTAGCTAATAAATCGTTGTTTCCTTGTTAAATTGGTGTCCTCTTTTACTCGTATATCGTTGGTCACCTTACCGACAGCATTCCTCCCTCCTACATTCGACCCGAAACATTAAATCCCGTTACAGCAGAAAAAAAGGAAAATTTTTAAGCCATCCATACAGTGAGAAGGTTTATCAACCTGTTGCCGGATCGGGAGACCTACAACCTCTCCGGCGGTTCACAATAAGATTGTATAATACAAAGTTTTAATTAAACTGACCGAATAACTTTTCATAACTCGAAATGTGCCAAAGTAATTTCTTTTTCTCGGGCTTTGTCGCAACCGCATGAGGTACAACGCTCACCGATTGGGTGACAGACTTTGTTTGCAGTATAATTCAGTGGAAAATGCCAGACAGGAAAAGTGGTCGCCTGTAGAAGTAGGCGGCAATGCCTAATTGCATGCTGAAGTCGATAATTCAATGGGTAAAACTTTTTAAAGCGAAGTATTCTTGTCGACCATGATTCTTGATTGCGTTATCAGGCGGGGAGCAAAACTGACACACCACAGCCCGGATAGCTCAGTCGGTGGAGCGTTAGGCTTTTAACCTAACGGTCCAGGGTTCGAGTCCCTGTTCGGGCGTTCTGCTTATTTTTTCTTCGTTTTGCTGATCGTGTTTGCGAATTGCTAGAACTGAATTTCGTTTTACAAAGACAAGAATTCGCACCTAACTAGATACGTGAAGAAGACGTGTTTCATTGGAAACTCGCAAATGCAAATTTGCAACGATGATGACTTGGATATCGCATGTAGGCAGAGCAAATAGCAAATTTATTTGATAGACTATGTATGTGCGTTGATTTTACATGTAGGTTTTCTCTCGACGACTATCATTATCCACGATTCTTTTTGTTGCAATTCGGTAACACGAAGGATCTCGCTGTGATTAACACCCGAATAGGTGCCAGTTTGTTATAGAAAATCATCTCGAGAGGAAAATTCCTTTGGCAAATCGCCCAAAACAAGATTCCAACTAACATATTAAAAATTAGAATTGAAATAAACAAAGATTTTAACAGAGTAAATATAAAACAAACTCCGACCTATGAAAAATTACGAAAAAAAAATAAAACAAATCAAACGTGAACCAAACGACAAAACAATAGAGATATACTGTATAATACAAAAGCGCAGTCTCCAATACCATGTAAATGCAACAACACAAAAATCTACATAGACGAAACCAAAAGAAAGGTAGAAACACGCCTAAAAGAACACATTGCAGACCTGAAATATAGAAGTATAAATTCGGCCTTTTTACGAACACTGTACAATAAATACATGTAACCCCCGTATAACACGGTAGTTACGTTCCAAAAAATTGTCGTGTTATGCGAATCCGTGTTATGCGAAACAAAGAACTAGTACGAAAAGGAGGGTTAGGTTCCAAAAATTAAAAAACATGCTACTATATTTTCATAATTAAAATTTTCTTAAGTGATACATATTAATATAAATTAAACAATGTTTTCTTTGTCATCACTAAAAGCACTATTAACCAAGAGCGTTTTATTTTTGGCAAGTTATCGTTATCCTCTGAGCATTTTTCTGCATTATTTTCAGATTCATGCTTTACCTTTTGCAAAAAGTGTATGTAATTTTAGATTGCTTGCTTCTAGTTAAAAGATCTTTATAAATTTCCTTATATGGTGCTAAGCACTTATGGAATAAGGGAAAAACATCTGGCAACACCAAAAGCAGAAGCGTCGAGATCTGGCAAAATTGAAACAATTTTCGCGAAGGACCATGTGTATGGAGACGAGAAAAGAACATTTACACACTGAAGTACTAATAGTTCACGAAAATAATAATTTTTGTGAACTATTAGTACTTAAGTATGTAAAAATTTATTACATTTCATGTTGTTCGAGGATTTTACCCATTTCTCGAGCCGTGTCAGAGTGAATCCGTGCTATAAAAGTATCGTGTTATACGGGGGATGGTACCAATTCTCGAACCGTGTTAGAGTGAATCCGTGCTATAGAAGTGCCGTGTTATACGGGAGTTACCTGTAATTGTAACATAAACAAAGATGAAGTAAAAATCCTACACAAAGAAACCAATTGGTATAAACGGAAATTCAAAGAAAGTTATGAAATAATGGAAAGTCACGACAATAACATCAACAAAAGCTTAAGTGTTAAAATCCGTGATAATTGGTTAAAATTATTGTAATACTGTTTATAATACTATCAACGAAAACAATTATGATAATAATGGTAATGGTAATTAGAATGTTACAATAATAATTAAAAAAGATTTATATATAGTATAATCGTTTCTAACGAAATGTTAATATGCCAACGAGATTAAAAACGACTATGTTAACACTAGAGGATTTGATCCCGGGATCTCGAAAATCGGGATCCCGGGATCCCGACTACTTTTCAGTCCCAAAATTTTCGGGATTAAGTTTTCCTAATCCCGGGATTTTCGGGATTGACATCATTTTAAAAAAAATTGCAAAATAGACTGCATGAAGCGAAATGTTCAGTGCCAGTGCTTTTAACAGAATTGCTTGCCTATCATTTTAATATAAAATACAAGAAATTTTATTCCAAGCAAGCAGCAGAAATTAACC
>NW_019386854.1:0-15506 GCF_000671375.1 Centruroides sculpturatus | reverse complement strand
GCCTTTATTCTCGTACCGTTAATATTAAAGCGTTACTTACACAATTGTTTTATTTGTTGACGAAACCAAAAGTAAATTAAGTAAAGAAAGAGATGGGCACGAACGTTAGCAATTTAAAATAAAATCAGAAGTGACAATAAAACGAGGTTATAGAAGTCGAAGGCAATTCTTCACTTTCATATAAGTAGTATCGGCACGGTCTGGAAAGGTGGAATATACGACGGAAGTGTATCATCACTGGAGTCGTGACTACGCCCGGTTTCAATTACATGATACTGCATATATCACGTGGTACTAAATGGCGCGACATATCCATACGTCACCACCTGTAACGAGGTTCTCCATATCACCTATAGTATGACGTCATACTAAGGAATATTTTAAATATATTTGTTGGAGAAGGAAAACAATTCGAAGAGGGGGTTGGATCTTATGAATCGGTATTTAAGCGACTTCAAATTATGTAAGCAGCATGAACGTAAATATATTTTTTCAGACTTAATAACATAATATTTAATATTAATATCGATGTCGGTCTGTCCCTACGACCGCGTGGGTCATATGACGTCATGTTGTTTGATGCCATATTGTTGTGACGATGACGCCATACTATGGGTGATACAAATTAATAATAAAGTGACATAGAAATAACACGTGATATGTTGTAACGTTGCAGTATCATGTAATTGGAATCGGAAGAAGCCACGCCTCCAATAATGGCACTTAGTAGTAGTCACTTCGTTAGAAGTAGCCACTTCCGTTCTATATTCTACCGTTCCAGACAGACCGTGCGGATATTATTCACGAACTTATCATAAACACCACAAATGACTAAGGTGACAGTTTTTTTTTTTCATATAATTTTTATTCCAATATGAATTTGGGGTTAGAATTACCCTTAGGTAGCCAAAATGGCGGCCCTTCCGGTAACCTCGACGCCATGTTCGTTTAGAGAAGAAATATAGATGGCGCTGATCATACAGATGATTTCATATGCTAATTTTCTTTAAAAATCTTCATTGGGAAATAATGATGAAATATTCCAATTTTTACTTTGGTTACGTTGAAGATGGATGGTGCGTTTTGTTATCTTTTAGAATATAGTTTGTGTTTTTTTAAAGTTTGTACAATTTTCTTGTATTCCGGGGCAGCGCAACGGGATGACCGAAACAGCGACGACGAGGTAGAAGATCACCGCAGGTGCAGACAGCCGATGAAGCGGCGAGTGAATGAAACCGAGGATGCAGTTTTCCTTAGGTCTAAAATTAAACTCTTACTCCAGGCCGAATCTGTTGGAACCACTACCACTTATAGACGGTTTTCATCTATTACGGTGAATTTTTAATATTTCGTATCTTATCCAAAAATACGAAATGAAACCAAATGCAAGGAAAAAAGTAAGTATCAAACTTTAGTTATTGTTCGATTTAGACATTGTCGCGATTTAGTTGTTGACGTTCGCCATCTTGTTTGCATATGTGCATGCGCAAACAAGAAAGCGACTGCCGCCATTTTGGCTACCTATGGTAAATCTAACCGGCCAATAGAATATTATCACGAAACCAATTGACAATGCCCCACGACCTTTCAGAAATAACGAAATTAGTTTTGAGTATTTTAAATTTATATAGAAATTTTGAAAGTGTATATTCGAGTTCTTAAATTATTTCTTTTTATTAGTAAATTAGCAGATATGTGCGGCATTACCCGGCAGAAAAGTTAAAAGGATAAACTTTAAAATTAAAACTATATTACCTACGCACTCTTCGTAGGTTAAAATAACTAGGAGGTCAAATCGGGAAGAGAGAGGGGCATTCAGATTTCATGGAAGTCTGTATTTTCCTCTGAGTCCTACAGAATAAGTATAAGAAATTCGGTACAGGCAAAAAGTTTAGAAGTTACGAACGAGGATAAAATCAGTAGAGGGGTGGAATATCCAGGTTTAATGGTAGTCTAAATTTCCTTCAAAGTGCCAGAGAACAAGAAAGAAAAAATTGGTGAAGATCCACTAAAAAGCTAAGAACAGAGAGACTCAAATATCCCATTATATATATATATATATATACAGGTAACTCCCTAACACGGGAGTTATGTTCCAAAAAATTGCCGTGTTATGCGAATCCGTGTTATAGAAACAAAGAACTAGTGCGAAAAGGAGGGTTAGGTTCCAAAAATTAAAAAAATATGCTATTGTATTTTTATTATTAAAGCTACTTTTTGATATCAAAAATGTCCTCCGATAGTTTTTTAATATTTTTAATGAATAGATTTTATTATATATACGTTTAATTAAGTCGGGAGGCGGAAATCGCAATAAAAATTTGAATTTTTTAAAAGTATTTAAAAATATACGGCCAGCTAGTATTCACCCTACTTTAAATCCTTGTCCTCCCGAGATGTCTATGAGAATGTCCCGTGAAATACAACACCAGCTGTTCTTAAGGTCATCCAGCTGTGTAAACAATGACTCATCAGTGTCAAATTTCGCAGAAAGGCGAGACAATGGAAAATAAAGTTTGAAACTTCTTCTTCAAAAGTAACGCATTTCTTTCGTTTTTTTCAGTTTTAAGTATTTTTTTTATGTTTAATTACATTAATATCAAAAATTGCTGGAAACTAAAGCGATTAAACTGCAATGATATTTTAACGATTTTAACTGTAAATACATAATTTTAAGCGAAAAATATATATGTATGAACACAACCTAAAGAAAATTCCGGATGTCATGGTATGTCATAACTTATTATGATAAAACATTTGTAATGTAAGAAATTTATAATATGTTTTATTGTGTAGCCGACGGATGACGGGTCTTTGCCCGAAACGCGTATTGGCCTGTAGAAGATTCAAAATAAAGATTATGTAAATTGCCTTGTGTCTATTAATGCACCTAGTCATGAAGAAAAAAAAAACAAATAAGACACAAAGGAAACAAATAAAAAACAAAGGAAGACACGGTCTCGGAAATACATAAGTTATAAGCCTAATTTCCAACGTTTGAATCAAATGAATGGAACAGAATATAACGCTTAGATAACGAAAGTAAAGTCAAATCTGCGCACGTGTAAATCTGACAGACAGAAAAAAGTCCTAATTGCGCAAAACATCAAGAACATCATAAAACAAGTAACAAACAAAAAACACTGCAAAATAGAGTTTAAAAAGAGCTCCTACTTTATCTAGTACTAAATGTTACCCGCGACTTCGTCCGCGCGAATTTTGCAAACAAACCCCATTTATATTCAGTATTTCAACAACCATAGTAATTATTATATGACACCTACCGCTGAGAATAAAATGCTTTCAATTTTTCAAGTTTTCAATTTGATCAATTTTCTGAAACGTTTATAATTGTTCTATAATCAAATATTTACAAATATTTACTGGGGCTTTACAATTTAGGAACACCATTTAAAAAAGCGCGATAGTTACGTTTCACATATGTATATTCACATACAAAACCTGATCGCCAAGTCGATTAAGACCTCTTCCTAATGCTCTGGGGTTTCCGGGATTGAATGCAAACAGGCAACTCTCATAAATTTTTTAAAGATAGGTCCATACCCATATTTCACTGAAACAGACCACCAAATCTATGCCAGTAATTTATGTGGAGCCCAGTTCCTCACAATCTGGTGGTCTCTATTGTTGGCCTGACCGAACCCACGATGAGTATCTTTAATTAAAAAAAGCCCCCATTCCTTCCCACAGGACGGATATATTTATAACTGAAGTAAAAAGTGAGATAGGTGTAGTAGGTAATGTAAATAAAATTTACATTACATACTACACCTATCAACTAAAATGATAGAAATAAAGCCAAGTGTTTATTTATAACTCAAATGTGAGTTCGAAGTCCAGAGTTAAGTAATGAGAACTGTTGTTTAACAAGATTGTATTGTACTTTGGAATGTATATGTTACGGTAAATAAGACTTATACAACAAATATAAAATTTAATTTAAACTCTTTAAATACCAGTTGCTATGCTGTAAATACATTTTACAGCGTAGCATCAAATATATTAAATACATGCATACCAACATTCTTCTAAAAATAGAATTTTTATTCAATATGTAAATATCTAATGTAATCGGTAAACAGTAGTTTGGTAAATAGAACCTTCCAGGAAGACATTCTATGACATAACAAATTCAATTTATTTCAAATTTTTAATTCTAAAATGCCAATTCAAGTATAGGCACGTAAAAAATATTCGAACAACTACACGCGTCCAGACGTTCGTCATGCGCATTTCTTCAGTGGTATTATCTTCTCGGACAATCGTTGGCTAAATATGGAATGATTGCATGAGCAAACTATTCCATTTACTTCAGAAAATGGTGAATAAATGCTTCTATTGCTTTTTTAGACCAACGTTTGCCGTAACAGATATGTTAGGAGGGATCTTGGTTCGTCCTTGTAAATGCCGTTCGGTAAGCAAACGTAAGCGAAAGGTTTTGTTGGTTTATTCAGTATTCATTCAGTTATTATATTTCCTTCATTTTTGTATCGTAATTGATAGTAACCTCTCTCGATTCCCTGATTACGATGTAAATTTCTTTCGATGCGTTCTCAAAAATAGAATAGGTAAGAGTAACTATGCCCTCTTTGTTCACATCATATTTTTTATTGAGTCTTTAGGAGCAACTGTAGGGTATTTTGTACTGAAAACAAGAAAATTCGACAAAATACCTATTAAAATACCAAATAATAGAGAGGAAATATTACGACGCTTTCAAAATTATCTGCTTGCGTTCTCTGGCCTGTACTTTCTGATACTTACGACAGGAAATACAATGTTTTCAGGTTTCGTTGCCGAAGGTATCGAAGCTACTTCTACAAAATTCAGGGGTATTGTATGCGCCGTTATTTTAAATATTAGCTTCGTGTACGAGTTAGCTCTGTTGACGTCTGTATTAATGATAGGATTCATAATTTTGGTTTCTACGAAACAAGCATTCGGTTGTCTTTCCGAACGACTATATTTGGCAAATGTTAATAGTAACGAATACAAGATCGATTATATCATGTCTGAACACGCCGAAATTTGTCGATTTTTTGATAAAGTTAATGATACTTGGAAAGATATGTTTGCTTTAGTTTATGGTATTGGTATGCTCGTGCTTGGACTATTGGTTTATAATAATGTTTACAAAACTCAAAATCCGGAAATTCAATGGTTAAACGATATCGCTTCGATCATCTTTATACTTATCGTACTTTATGCTTCGTTTGTAACATCACATGTGATTAATTCGGTGAGTTAAACTTATTTATTCAATAAAATTATTAATTTTTTTATTAAAAATTCAAACTTTAAATATTTTCAGATCTATGATAACTTTCAAGAAATCCGAAAACTTAATATAAATTCTTCTCGGATAACGTATAAACTTAAGGTTTGGTGTTCATTGTATTTGCTATTATATTTCAATTTACAGCAAGATATTGAAAGATAAATTTCCAATCTAGCTGATTTGTTTCATGAAATTCTTTCGTGAAAATGCCATCGGATTCAATTGCGGAGATATGTTCATTATAACAAAAGACATTCCCATTCAGGTAATTGTTTTTAATAATTTAGTCGATAATGTTCAGCCGTTATTGTAAATAATAATATGTAAATTTCATTATTATCTTTACATAGGTGTAATTGCATATACTGTAAGGTCTCTTTTTATGCGGTGGATACGTTCTACAGAAAAGCGCATATAAAAAATTCGCATAAAAAAAGACTTTGCTTGCCTTGAAAAAGTAGGGATACGTTCTGTAATTTTCTAAAATTGCATAAAACCAAAACAACCAGTTAAAATTAACTTAAAACCGCATATAAAAGTTTGCAGAAATTAAAAGAAATAGGCTGCTTAATAAATTACTTCGAATGTCTGAAAGAAATTCCTAAGAAATGAATGCTAAGGAGGGTATAAAATTGGCCCGCTTTCCTTGAAGTCAGAACCTTGAGAACTACGCACTTAGTTCGATGATCTTCGTACACCATTATAATTTGTGTTCCTTGTCAGATTGGGACTGAAAATCAATGAGATCGACCTGACAACGGGAATTAAATTCAGAAAAAAAATATAATGAATATATGTGAACGGATCTTTCCCTGAAATATTAAATTAAACCTTCGGTATCTGTGAATGCATGGTTTTGTATTGCAAATAACATCATCACAAATCACGTAATTTGCAAACTCAAACTCGTGTATACATTTCTTTACGGTAGACCTATATAATTTTCATTGTTTATGATACACCGGTTTAGCACCACACTGTAATTAGTGCCCATTTCAGAGCCCTTTAAATTGAAATTTGACTGTAAACAGGATGAACCCAGGTCGGACGTGATCCTTAACCATAGAATATAACTGGCTTTTCTCCTTCACCAAATAATGATTGATGTAAAAATGTGAGATCCTAAGCCAGGGGCATCTTTTAAAACTTTTCCAAGAGGGAGCAAAGAGATATACTTTCGTTATCATAATTATTGCTTAAATTAAGCTTATATCAGATAATTAATCGTACTACTGAGTGAGGCAGAGAATATAATTTCCTGACAATCCTTAAAGAATTAATTATAAGGTTTCATTTCTAAACCATTCACCATTGGTTAAAAGGCTTGATCCATTGGAGGCAAATTACCAATTCTTTCAGCGGACGACTGTGCTCTAAGCTATAGTTTCATAATGGGAGATCCTAGTTTATTCACATAACTAGTAAATGGGCACAAATTTATGTGCTACTAGTACCACTATAAAAAGTCCAGAGATAATGCTTTGATTCTCTCCCTCCCCATGGTGTACAGTACAATGATGTACTTTTCGCTATCCCTCTCCTTCTCTTACACGTAATTAATGGGCGGCCCCTAACGCTTCGTAACATTGTTGCACATATCCATGTCCAAAATTGAGCAACCGCGTTAATTGTACTAAGAAATAATGCACAGCATAATGTACCGAACGTTACATTATTTTATTAATTACATGATTAACGTTAATAAAATAAGCAGTGATAATGGAATAATAAAAGCAGTGACATAAACAGTACGGTTCACTTGGACGGCGCTAAGGTAAGGCGAAGGGGACGCCAGTCCATCCTAAAAAAGCTCTTCCCACACTCTTCCGTCCACCCTGAAATAATGATTTATTCGAGTCTACCTATAGTGACCTATACAGATCATTATTGGAGGATTCTATATTGTTGAATTTATTGTTTGCCGAGTAACTGCATGCTCTCAAAAACCTTCTTTCCACTTATAAATCCTCAAAACCGATTGATGTTTTAAAAATTAGTTTGTCTGAAGATACTGTAAATGCGCAGATAACACCCGCTCCACTAAAACAATGTTTCGTCCTCCCAGAGTGAAAATCCTAACGTCATTACTAACTATGTCACATTTTAGAAACAAAAATGAATCGTTTCGTTACCTAAAGGTTGAGACTCTAACATCACATAGCGATTTTTGTAAGTGTTCCTACTTCCTTGTAAGGCATCTTAACGATTACCTGTATACCCACTCACCCATATCTGCCTTAGGCAATTTATGGACAGCCTCAGTAATGAAGTATTTGAATAAAAGAGAAATTCGATCTTTACAATGGTTAACGAACTTTAGGACTTTAGTTAGATTCGAAAACAAATTTCGTCACGTTTTTCAATATAATTTTGAAAATCTAGTTACAAACTACTAATGGTCACATTTTTTTTGTTTTTTATTTTTTCTAAAATAAATATTTTTCTTCTACTACTACCTTATTTATTTAAAACGTAATATATTTTTTTAATTGATTTTATATATTTTTCTATGAAATAATCATATAATTTCAATTTTACAGTATCTTTCTATCGCATCTAGCTGGTTTGATACTGATATTTCTGTACACACCATTAGTAGAACCATTTCTCTTTACTGGGGAATCCAGTAGTTTACCAGCTCTTCGACGACGTTACCTTCTCACTTGTAAACACGTGTTAAAATGGTACGCGGGTGACATTTGGAATCCAAAGGATTCGGCTTATAAATCCATTCTTACAGTCAGGAATATGCACAAAAATGTAGCTATTCAAATGGATTCTCCAACGAGTAGTCTGAAAGCTCCGGAAGGGATGTTGTTTTTTTCACAAGCAGGAATGTTAGCTACTCAGTTTGCTTTTATCGGTTGGTTAACATGTTTTCCCAAAGAAGTAGGATTGTACTGCGACAAAGACGATCTGGAATGCATTCTTCACTTTTGGAGATGCATCGGCTATCTTTTAGGAATGGATGACAAATACAATATATGTGATGGAAATTATGAAGAGACTGTTGTATTATTTAAAGAAATTATAGAAGAAGAAATAAAGATAGGTATGAGGAATCCCAGGAAAGAAGGGTTGAAAATGAGCAAAGATATTGTAACAGCTTTGAGTACAGTGATTCCTTTACTGAGTTGGAATGCCCTGAAGAAATACTGGTTCGAAAACATTGACTTTCCGGTTGATTTTACTTTGAATTTTTATGATATTGTCTGTTTTTGGTTTTATAAATTGCTGTGTAAAATAATTTTAAGGTTTAGTCAAACAATGAAATTAACTAATTATTTATTCAAATGTTACATAAAGAAATTTAATGTAATTAACTTTTAATCATTATGATGTAGCCTATTAATTACAACAGCGACTGTTATAAGTGACTAAGGAATATGTTAAATAACTCGGGTCGAAAACTTTTGTATTTATAATTTTTAAAAACATATGTAAATATTAACAGTTATTTTATAGAAAGAAAATAAATTAGTAATAAAAATATAATTACCAGTAATTTTGCTTTGTAAAACAATAAATTGGTAAGAAATATTTTAGTTTGCAGAAAGAATTTAATTTAAAATGATAAATTATATGAAATTTGCTAAATGCAGGGTGGTTCAAAAGTGAGTTAACCGAGGTATAGGCCTACAGTTTTAAGATTATTTTAAGAGCGATTAAAACCAGTCTGGGGAAAACTGCATGTTGTTATTTGTGATTCACCAACATTCAACATGTTTATTGGAAGCGACTATACTTCTGTTAACCGACTTTTAGGGACGGCCGGATGGCCGAGCGGTTAAGGTGGCGGCCTACCGCTCTGGGGGACACATATCCGGACGGGTCGAAAAATCCCCAGGAATTTTTCGGGGTTGGTCCGTCCGGCCCCATCCCTCACCACCCGGCCCGCCCACCATCCTCCATCCCTTTTAGCAAGCCCATTATGGGTTTGGTCAGGCTCCATTGTGGGCCTGGCCGAACCCATAAAAGAGGCCCTCTTAGTGCCCACAGAGCAGAAAAAGTTTAAAAAAAAAACCGACTTTTTCCGAGAAATAGTTTCGTCCCAAAAATGGCTTTGCCGTTTACTTGTATTTTTTTTATATAAAACTCATCCCTACCCCGAAATTACGTTTATTATTATTATTATTATTTTTTTTTTGCAATTTTATACTCTAGCAATTTATACCCTAGCAATTATACCGAGCAATTTTAGCATTCATTTCTAAGAAATGAATGCTAAGGAGGGTATAAAATTGGCTTATAGGAGGGTATAAAATAAAATTCATTTCTTAGAAATGAATGCTAATGTGGTGTGCTGTCCATGGAAGCTGTGGAAGCGCCGTTTCCCTTGTATTTTCTAAAATATAAATACATATTGTGTGATTATTTTCATATTTTAACGTACTTTGATCTAATTAAAATTAATATTTTATTATAATCGCATTATGTATCTTGTTACAAATTTATATATATGTGAAAAACAATGATAAGATTGAAGCCAACTTCCAGGGGCAATCAATTAATTGTCCCTGGAAGTCGGCTTCTCACAGAAACACAGCTCCCATATCATCAAATGCACGCCACTGCATTTCTAATTATATATTCGTTATGCAACGTTGCGAAATATGTACAGATCATTTCGTATATTTATTATATGCAAATTAAATAACATTTCTAAAGATTTCATAATAAACTATTCATATTAATACTGTTTTTATATGATTTAATTAGTATTCAGTAAAGCATAACTTAATAAATTTTATGTAAATGCCATTATTAAGATTGATAAATTTGAAAATAAAAAATATAGAGTATTTGTCTAGTTAAAATAAATTAAAAAATATTAAATAGAATTAAAATTTTAGTCTTATTTAAAGAGCACTAAATTCAGCATTAAATGTTTTGATTTATAAAGCATCGGGATCGAATGCAAGCGAGCAACCTCATAATTTTTAATTTGCTTTTTAAAATGAATACAGAAGTACAGATGATTTGTTTATATCATAATAATAAAAATTCAGCAACGCGTTACATGACATTTCTGGTAAAAAAATTTAAACTTGTGATGTCGCCATTTGTTATGATATTTTATCTGAAAAACTTTTTACGTTATTAATTATTATAAAATGACAAAAAAAAAACGTAATTCGAGGGTAGGGATGAGTTTTATAAAAAAAAAAAAAAGAAAAAAGAAAAAGCAAGTAAAACGGCAAAGCCATTTCTGGGACGAGACTATTTCTCGGAGAGCACGAGCAACGCATGCGCAAATCTCGCATCCTGTTGGTAGAAACAATCTCAACATTTCGTATTTTCTTTTGACCCGGTTCTCAGTCCCCTTACTACCTACAAGTCTGGGTTATTTTATGTGAGCATGATTTGGGCACCAAATACTCTGTGCCAAATTGCAACTCCTGACACGTACTCATTCATACCTGTAAGGTGTGCAGCCGTTGACAGCAGCGCGATTTTATTGATATAGTCTCGTCAAAAAATTGTAAACGCTAATAACGAGTAAATTAAATTTTGATTTATTCGATTACGGCAACGCGACACACGGGAGATCTGCCTAGGGAGAATGCTTTCGGGGAGGTCTTTTATTGCGAAACTAGCCCCTGTGGACACGATTTCATGCACTACATCAGGAGAGATCTCTGCTTCAAATCCTCCAAAGTTTCGCTCTAGGACACAAAGGCCGTAGGCCGGATGGCCGAGCGGCCAAGATGGCAGCCTACCGCTCTGGGGGACCAGGGATTGAAACCGCACGGGTCAAAGAATTTTACTGGGGGCGGTCAGCTCGGATATGTCAGGCTCGATAAATAGTCTAAACTTCAATTATGAAGAAATATATCCTGAGTAATTACAGAAATAACTATTTTTAAATAAATTTGTTATTTTCAATTTTTTGAATGAACATACTACTCAGACAGAAGTGTGTCATGTTTAGAATTGAGGTAAGTGTTCCTTTTTCTCTATTTCTTTAATTGTTTTGCTAATTTTTTGTGATATTACAACTTTATTTAGTTCATTACATATTTCCATTCAGGAGCGAATTCTTTTGGCTTGCTTAGCATGTGCCGCATGCTTAAGAGAAAG
The DNA here is from genome assembly GCF_000671375.1 of Centruroides sculpturatus. Taxonomy (NCBI): domain Eukaryota; kingdom Metazoa; phylum Arthropoda; class Arachnida; order Scorpiones; family Buthidae; genus Centruroides; species Centruroides sculpturatus. The sequence continues at coordinate 4,126 of NW_019386854.1, read as the reverse complement.
TTTTGTCTATCAATATATTTTTTATATGAGAACAAATATGCCAATAGTAATTTATTCTAACGTGTAAACTCTTTTATTATTTGTGTTTCCTTTTATATTTACAGCTGGCGGCTAGCCGTTTTACGTAAGTGTGATGCTTGTGGGAACTCCATCGCTCGTTCGTGTGGAGGTTTTCAGCAGCCAACAAGTGCCCGCGCATGACGTCATTCGAAGCATTTAACACGGCCAGATTGTATCGAAAGCTTGCAATACCCAGTCAGCATACATGTGTTGTGTACAGGGCTAATTCGTGTTTTTCATGAACTATAGAGGGCGCTGCATTTTTAGAAAATGGCTATTTTATCTGGGTCGCTTGTAACAAGTAATGTAAAATTAATCATATACTGTAAGGTCTTGTTTTATGCGGTGGATACGTTCTACAGAAAAGCGCATATAAAAAATTCGCATAAAAAAAGACTTTACTTGCCTTGAAAAAGTAGGGATACGTTCCGTAATTTTCTAAAATCGCATAAAACTAAAACAATGAGTTAAAATTAACTTAAAAGCGCATAAAAAAGTTTGCAGAAATTAAAAGAAATAGGCTGCTTNCAGAATTTTTCTCAGCGGTGAGGCAAACATGTTTATAATTGTCCAACGGTGCAATGGAGGCCACAGTGACTGTTAGATTGGCCAGGCTGACGTCACGCATCAATGTATTCCTTCAGTTTAACGCGCCTCTGTCTATACAGGTATGGGCATCCGTCGTTTTGTGTTGACGACGATCGTCATACAATAGTCTTGCCGTGTATTGTTTCTCATACGATAGTGTTGCCAGCTCATCCTTCCTGGCCTGAATCTCGACAAATATGATAGCGAAATACAATTCAAGACCAGATATGAAATTTCAGGGACAGGAAGCCGGTCTAACTGTATATGGACTTCCGGACTTGAAGTCAAGTGAATTCAATTCAAAAATCGCCCTTAAATGGAGTTACATAGATAGCCGGCACGACTCCATTGCTAACGGAAAAGTATGATTAATTAACAGTGGCAAGACATTACAGTAGTAGATTGAGATGTGTAAAGCATATATTTTAATTTAGATAAATTCAAAATGTGATTAAAAGTTGCAGCTCGGTATGAGGATAATGTCATAATAAATAATTTCTCTTTGCTAGTTCTATACTCTTTACTAGTACTAGCATTTTCCTGATGGACACATTTTTATGTCGCCGAGTGGATAACATTAATTTGTCGTGGATTCCGCCTAACTAACGGCCGATCACGTGGCTTTTGCTCTGTTTTATTCACGTGTGTAACACATAGTAAATATATTACAGGGGAATGCGTTTTACCCAGATGGTCCCCTCTAAATTTCTTCGAAATTTTCTTTAATGATCCAAAAACAACAATTTGGCCATCTGATAAAAATATTCTCGAGTGTTGCTTTGACGCATTACATTAAACAAAACAATTTTAATGTTAATGTGTTAGACGAACCACAAAGTATTACAGCAATATTACTTATTATTTCTTGTCCTAATTTCTGTGAATAGTAAATAGTCTCGATTATCCAGAATTAATGGAAGAAACTTGCATTCCGTTTAATCGAGTAAACTTGAAATCCTTTAGAAACGTAGTTCACGAATAATTTAGGATTCTCTAATATTAATGAGGATAATATCTTCACAAATATATACTGGCGCTTTACCAACACGACAGTATTTAGCAAAGCGCAATAGTTACGTTTCACATATGTATATTCACATACAAAGCCTGATCGCCAAGACGATTAAGACCTCTTCCTAATGCTGTGGGATTTCCGGGATTGAATGCAAACAGACAACTCACATAAATTTTTTAAAGATAGGTCCATACCCATATTTGACTGAAACAGCACCAAATCTGTCACTAATTTATGCGGAGCACAGTTGCATATAATCTGGTGGTCTCCATTGTTGGCCTGACCGAACCCACGATGAGTGTGTTTAATTAAAAAAAGCCCCATTGCTTCCCACAGGAATTATATATTTATAACGGAAGTAAAAAAGTGAGATAGGTGTAGTATGTAATTTAAATAAAATCTAATTATATGCAGCACTTAAGTAATGAGAACTGTTGTTTACTAAGATTGTATTCTACTTTGGAATATATCTTTTACGGTAAATAAGACTTATACAACAAATATAAAATTTAATTTAAACTCTTTAAATTTAAATACCAGTTGCTATGCTGTAAATACATTTTACAGCGTAGCATCAAATATATTAAATACATGCATACCAACATTCTTCTAAAAATAGAATTTTCATTGAATATGTATATATCCATTGTAATCGGTAAACAGCAGTTTGGTGAATAGTACCTTCCAGGAAGACATTCTACGAAATACCAAATTCAATTTATTTCAAATTTTAAATTCCAAAATGTCAATTCAAGTATAGGCACGTGAAGAATATTCGAACAACTACACGCGTCCAGACGTTGTCATGCGCAAACCCTCGACTTTCTTCAGTGGTATTATCCCCTCGATCACTCGTTTGCTAAATTCAGAATGATTGCATGAGCAAAGTATTCCATTTCCTTCAGAAAATGGAGAATAAATGCTTCTATTGCTTTTTTAGGCCAACTTTCGCCATAACAGATATGTTAGGAGGGATCTTGGTTCGTCCTTGTAAATGCCGTTCGGTAAGCAAACGTAAGCGAAGGGTTTTGTTGTTTTATTCAGTATTCATTCAGTTGTTATTTTTCCTTCATTTTTGTATCGTAATTGATAATAACCTCTGTCGATTCCCTGATTATAATCTAAATCTCTTTCGATGCGTTCTCAAAAACAGAATAGGTAAGAGTAACAACGCCCCCTTTATTCACATCATATATTTTATCGCGTCCTTTGGAGCAACTGTAGGGTATTTTGTTCTAAAAACAAGAAAATTCGACGAAATACCTATCACAATACCAAATTATAAAGAGGAGATATTAGGACGCATTCAAAATTATCTGCTTGCATTTTCTGGCCTGTACTTTCTGGTACTTACGACAGTAAATACAATGTTTTCAGGTTTAGCTGCCGAAGGTATCGAAGCTGTTTCTACGACACTCAGGGGTATTGTATGCGCCGTCATTTTAAATATTAGCTTCGTGTACGAGTTAGCTCTGTTGACGTCTGTATTAATGATAGGATTCATAGTTTTGGTTTCTACGAAAAAAGCATTCGGTTGTCTTTCCGAACGACTATATTTGGCAAATGTCAATAGTAACGAATACAAGATCGATTATATCATGTCTGAACACGCTGAAATTTGTCGATTTTTTGATAAAATTAATGATACTTGGAAAGATATGTTTGCTATAGGTTGTAGTGTTGGTATGCTCATGCTTGGAACCCTGGTTTATAATAATGTTTNGGTGGATACGTTCTACAGAAAAGCGCATATAAAAAATTCGCATAAAAAAAGACTTTGCTTGCCTTGAAAAAGTAGGGATACGTTCTGTAATTTTCTAAAATTGCATAAAACCAAAACAACCAGTTAAAATTAACTTAAAACCGCATATAAAAGTTTGCAGAAATTAAAAGAAATAGGCTGCTTAATACTGCAACTTGAAATCAGCAAAATTTAAACTCGCTACTTATTATAAAAATGAACAAAACGCCGCTAAAATAAAATTTCATTTCAAAACAGTTACAGTTTATGCGAAACTCAGAATGATATAATAGCGACTTGTCGATGGTAAGTGTCATGTACAAGGGGAATCTCCGAATTGCAAAAGCTCACTCTAAAAACAAATCACTGACATCTGGATGTGAAGAGTTAATTAAAACCCCTTCAGTTCCTCGCCGAGTTAACTCGAGCAGGTTACATAGCGTTACATAAAACAGGGTCCTTAAGGCCATTTTTGAAATTTTTTTTTTGAATTTTTGGAATGTTTTTTAAGTCTCCAAATTTTTTAAAAATATTTAAAAATATATGGCCAGCTAGTGTTCACCCTACTATAAACCCTTGTTCTCCCGCGACGTCTACGAGAATGCCCCGGGAAATCCAACTCAGCTGTGTTCAAGGTCATCCAGATGTGTAAACAATGACTCATCGGTGTTAAATTTCACAGAAGGGCATATGTTACGGTAAATAAGACTTATACAACAAAT
>NW_019386853.1:25807-37023 GCF_000671375.1 Centruroides sculpturatus | reverse complement strand
TTATTATGTTTGAAGAGGGGATTGGTTCGATAAGGCGATGAAACACGTGAATGATCTGATAAGGGAAATGCCTCCCGGAGGCCCTATTTAAAAACATAGAGGTCTGGAAAACTACGTGGCCACTGTCGTAGTCCGCAGACCGACGATTAACTATCGGTGTTCGATGGTGTTTTCGATCGGCCACAGAGAGGGAATCAACAACCACGGTGTTTGGAATTATGTACTAATCTTTAACGTTCAAACAACTTACCTTGATAAGAAATGTTTAACTCGCAATATCATTTCTTAGTGTTTATCATGCTGTCTTCTAATGAGACTCCTTAAGGATATTAAAGTCGTTCTGCTTCTCAGATGATCGTTGCCTTACTGGATTTACATTTGACATCATCGTTATCTTCATTAGAATAAGTGTTTTAATTGGGCGGGTTGTATTTTCTAAACCGTTTCAATAATTTTCTAATCTAAACCTCACTGTCTACATTTAATGTGATCCTAAAGTTTTATTATACAGTATTACTTACACAGAGTTACACGTGTTAATTTATTCATAATATATTAATATTATGAAGAAATTATATAAGATAGAAAAGAGCTTAGTTTACGAATTTAGAGAATGTGAAAGGAAAAATTCTATTTTTTTGAAGAAGAAAAGTAATGAGTTTGATATTATACTTAAAAATTTAAATATTAATATATGCTTTTCACCTCAAATTACTATAGCTCGCCTAAATATGAAAATTACTAATAGGCTCACCTAGTCTCTACATTTTTCGCTCATGGAGCATATGCGGCATCAGTCCGAAAACTGGAAGAAGTCATCTACAATACGAACGACCTGGACTGGCAGTTGTCACGTGCGAGGACAAAACTACTACAGAATAGCAAATAATTTCCGTATTCTTCCCTGCCTTGACTCTTCATCCAGGCAAGGGAAAGTCCTGCAAACTATTAATGGTTACTTTATATTGGACCGTTATGTAGGAAAATGTCCCATTGCTATAATATTACTACCACTTATTACCATTGTTATTTCGTTCGCACTAACGAAATTTATAAAAATTTAATAAAGATTTTCCGTGTGGCATTTTATCATAATGTTTGTTAATCAATTTTTGCAATTGTTTCAATTACCTTTTTCAATAAAATTAATCAATTAACTGCATTATAAATGATCCATGAAGAAATTCAACTAGAAATTTTTATAACGATTGAAGAAATTGAATATTTCTCTGTCTTTAAGAGTAAAGGTACACAATGAATAAAACGAAACACAAGTAGAAAAATACAGACGACTTTATTATTTTAATATAGTGTAAGTTCTTCTGTACAATTTAACTTCCGAAAGAATTTTCATTTTGTAGTTCTTATTTCATTTCTGAATTGTGTGTTAGTACATTAAAAAGTGATATTTCTGTGCATCTTTCGTTTTGTTGCTGGATGCTTCTCAAATTCAACAGACTGGAGAATATGGAATACAGAGCATTGGCCATCTGCAAAGAAACAAATACAAATTTTGTACTACGGTAATTTCGCTTTTCCTAATAATGTAACTATTACATTTGAAATGGAAATTGGTCTTCACCATTAAACTTTTGAAAAAATTTGATTTATAATTCGTTCTTGAGAACTTTCAAGGAGAATGGTCGAAACAAAATTATAATTTGATAAATAGAGGGAGTGCACGTGACGTCACACGACTCCGCTTACGAAGCGCGCGGCATATTGGTTGCTGTTGGTTTGGTTGTCGACCTCGATGTAATTTATATGTTTGTAAACTTTACTGTTTGTTTTAATATTTTTCTTTGTTATTTTAGTTTTAAGTTTATCCTATTATTATTTTATGATATTCTGTCAGTCTTAAGTATACTATATATTCACTTATTGTAAAATTTTTCCTGGTAATGCTCTACAGTGGACCAGGAAATGTACATAATACTGTACCTAATAAATTAAAATGAATGAATGAATGTCGACCTCGATATTGTCATCTAACTCATATTTTTTCAAATTTAATTTTAATTTATTATGATTCATTACACTATCAATTGAACTGCTTACAGTTAGAACTAAAGATTCTGTAACAAACAATTGAAAAAATTGTCACAATTTGTTGTGCTCTAATAAACTTATCAAACAGTGTCGTTCCATTTGATTAATATAATTTTAATTTGTTATAAAACAATTTGTTATTCGGGGGTGGAAATCTTTTGTCAACTGAAGTTCCAATAATATGTAAAATAAATAAATAAATTTTGATATATTAGTCAAATGAATTACAATATTTATTCAATACTGTAATACTTTTGGGGTTTTCATTTTTTTGCTTAAAAGTGGCAATTTTTACATCAAACTAAGCAATTTGCTGTACAGTAAAGTATTTTATTCTATAAAATTTATACATTTTCTGAATATGGGAGTAGAGCTGGTTGGAAAGAAACTTTTTTTACAGTAGCTCTGGTAAAATACAGTGGAAACTGGTGGAGTCTCTATATCTGCTCTACACACACTTTTCATAACAAACAGTTATTCTAATTTGATCTAAGGAAGACCACAGCTTGCTTTTACTCTGTGCTAGTGTGTTTTCTTTAATAAAATCAATTTCTTCATCTGTCAGATGCAAAGTATCAAATACTGTCCTGCAGTGATTTAACAGCTGATCCCTGGGTAGGCAGCTTTTTTGGCATCAAATAGAGTTGTAAGTGGGTTCTTATGGAAAGATGAATTGACATGGTTTGTAAAAGAATTATTGATAGAATAACCTGGCATCACTGACAAAATTGCAGCAGTTGGATTATGAACAGAAAGTTTTTCAAAAACTGTTCAAATTCTCTCTTATTAGGTTTGTTTATACAAGTATTCCAAGTTTTATCACTTGACAAATAAGGTTTTTGTATATATTTTTCTTCAAGGCTTTGCCGTTTGCTCGCAGTTGCAGCTGGCATAAAGTTTATTTTTCGTAGTGGTTTGTAACCACAATCTTTTACATGTGGCACTATCCAATTATTTGGTCGGTCAGTACATGTCTGGGAGATCTTTATTTTAATTCCTTCTGCAATGGCAAAAAGAATAACACCAACACGAGAGCAGGAAGATTGTCCAGCCATGCAATTGCAATGCCCAGTTATCACCTCTTCATCTTTCTTGGCTAAAACCCACGTGTGGCGTGTGTGTTTTTTGTGGTGTTTTTCTGAGGACTGCGTGTGGTGCCGAATCGAACGTTTTTGATACTATCCCTGCCTTGACTCTTCATCCAGGCAAGGGAAAGTCCTGCAAACTATTAATGGTTACTTTATATTGGACCGTTATGTAGGAAAATGTCCCATTGCTATAATATTACTACCACTTATTACCATTGTTATTTCGTTCGCACTAACGAATTTTATAAAAATTTAATAAAGATTTTCCGTGTGGCATTTTATCATAATGTTTGTTAATCAATTTTTGCAATTGTTTCAATTACCTTTTTCAATAAAANATATAATAAAATATATTAATTTAAAAATTAAAAAACTATTGAAGGTCATTTTGATATCAGAAAGTAGCTTTAAATAACTTTACCGAAGTAAAATCCATGCACTAGAACTTTAGAACCATGAATGAAATTTGATTAAAAAAAAGTCCCATTAAAAAACAATTAATTGTTAATCGTGCGTCATTAAAGGTAAATTAAAATCGCAATAAAATTTTTTCGCGCGGGTAAAAATTTTTGAAAAAATTTGGAGACCTAAAAAACATCCAAAAATTAAAGAAAAACATTTTTACGGGCCGAAAGTACCGAGTTTTCTGTAACGCTATGTAAACTGCCCGAGTTAACTCGGATGAGGAACTAAAGGGTTTTAAACCTTAATTAAAGAATAATTTCAATTTAAATGGTGCCAGATGGCTTGCAATATTAGTTGTCAGGATACAATATTGAAGTTATTGGGTCATATATTTAAAGTAATTAATAAGGAAGGTAACTTTATTGTTTATTCTATTATAATAACTTCATAATTTTCGGACATATCGTATGTGCTGTATTCATTAAGATGCTATTTCTGTTAATTATCATGTACGGTGTCATTTTATGTATTATAACCAGTTCCAAGAAATGTATAAAACAAGTATATTAATCATTTTCATTGTCTGAACAATAGTAAATAATATTTAGATCTTTTAAATGAATGGTTTTATAATCATACACGAACTTTACAAATACTTACTTTCAGCTTCTGCTCAAGCTCCAAATTACAATCTGCGAATTTACGAATGTCTTGAAAGCCATTCTGCATCTGGAACAAGAAATTTACATTTATTACAAGGCACACAATTATATAATTAATGAGAAAAATCTTACCGCGGCAGTAAATGTCGACAGTGAAAATGCGAATAGAAGGCATGCTGATATGAAAAGTGAAAGGCTGCTGATAAATATTATTGTTACGGCGGTGTGCATCTTTATAAATAATAAACTATAAATGTATAAACACGTAAGCAGCATTAAAATAAAATATCCGACAGATAATATACTGCGGTAGATATTGTTCATGTGATTAATAAACAGCCACAATTGATCGTGACAAAGAATTATCGATTCTATTCGATAATATAAATTTTTACTGTTCTTATTAATTAATAAAAGTTCTTTCGATAAACTCAGAAATCCAGTTTTAACTATCAAAATCACAAGAAGAAAAATATCCCAAATAATGAATTGTACTCCATTGGCATACGTCATAGAAATTCCCATTGCTACATTGCAGAAAATTGCTTCATTATATGATTGATATCCCGCTTTGAATGTCAGATAGAAAAGAAGCGTAATTGTAATTTCTAGCGCTGGGAGCAAACAACAAATACAAAGAAAGATAGTAGTCTTGGAAAGAAAGTTTAATTGATTATTCAAACGTTCTTTATCCGATATTGTAATATTTCTTAATTTAATTGTTGTACTTAGCTTTCCTCTCTTCAAGACACTATTCGATAATGTATAAATCAGTACGTAAAGAGTCATCCCTAATTTCGGAATAAATGTGTCTTCTCCAATTATTTTCCATGCTTCAAAACAAGGAACATATTCGTCCAATCCTGGAATGTTGAAAAGAAGAAATAGAAATAAATTAAGAAATGAAATGTATTCCACCAAATTAAAATAGAAGGCTTTCAGGAATTTGGTCAGAGAATTGCTTCTAGTTGAACATTGACAATTGCATTCTACGAAAGGATCCACACCGAACACTAAGGCCATGGATAGCAACGGCTGAAGATAACATCTCAAACACAGTTCAATCTCTTGTTCCATTATATTTAAACTCGAAATAAGTAATAAAATAAAGTTACTAGACGATGAAATCTAGGACTTTTAGAAACTTTTTTCAGCCGTTGATGCTTGATAAGACCGATTTATATACTGTTGTGCTTTTAAACGCTTAATAGTTCGAGTGTCTGAGTCTCGATTAGTAAATCGTCAACAATTCTGCTCAGAGATACATTTAAGAATGTATTGGTATAATCCAAAACATATGACTCGAATCATCTCTTGCAACGAACATTTATGTAAATATGTAAACAATCGTATAACAAATCTTGGAAATATTTATAAGTTTTAATGTTTGCAGAATAAATCGTCAATGGAATGTCAGATTTAAGAAATGAAAGGAATTTCTGTTTTGAAAATAATTTTTACAATTCAAATCACTAAAGAACGAAGGACATGGTATGGCATTCTGTTTGTAGACAAACAATTAAATTGCTAAAAGAGATCTGTTTTAGTATTTCAACTGTTTATTTTGTTATTACAATAGATGTCTTAAATGGCAGAATACACACAACAACAAATAACGGCAATGTTTCTTAATATTTGAATTCTCGTCATGTTTCGTAATTGTAAAATACATGAAAAATCTTGTAATTGTTTTATAAAAGAGTAGAATGTCCCAAAATGATGTTAAAGATAAAAGCTGTATTAACCTGGCCCTCGTCCGATTAGTTCCTATTAGCTAATTCAATAATAGTGAATATAAGTTTTATTTTTGTAAAATTCGTGTGTATTCTTAATATAAAGCAATATACAGAAAAAAATCAATGAAAGAGGGAAAAACCGTGTTTGTAATAATGTACGGCGTGTTCCTCTCGCAATTTCATTTATTAGCACTTATCACGCTGTCTTCTAATGAGACTCCTTAAGGATATCAAAGTCGTTCTGTTTCTAAGATTATCGTTACCTTACTGGATTTACATTTATCATCGTCGTTATCTTCACCAGAATTAGGATTTTCATTGGACGAGTTCCATACAAGAAGTTGAGATTTTATATAATTAAGAATTTAGAATTACATAATAAAACAGTTGAGAATATCCAGTTTTTCAAATTGCTGCCGGACAGACACCGGACAAACGAAACGACGTCAGTGGGAATTTATAAGTCTAAAAGTTTTTCAAATTGCAGCTTAATCATTAAAGTCAAACAATTTATCTTCGTAATATTAATTTGAATAAATAATTTATTGAATATTATTGTTATGCTAAACTTGTTTTTATCTTTATAAATTTATAAATATTGACAAATAAATGCACAAATCATTTGTTTCTCTGGTCATAATGCATTCCGTTTGTGGAATTTGTTTTCCACATTCAAATATCTTGCTTATGTTATTGATGTTGGTAGCAAATTATACGATCGCAATTCCTAACATTTGCTGTGTATTGTGTAATTGGTCAACATTCGTCAAATAATACACACGCATTATTTCTAGAGAGAATAAATTATTTTTAATTAGAGAAATTTTAAATACTATAAAACTAGAAAATGTGGTGTTTAAATATTAATTGTTTATAAAAGAAAACCGGAAAACAGATTATTGTTTGGAACATTGCAGTAGATAGATGAAAATGTTGATGTATCTGTGAGTCTTGAATGTGTTTCAGAGATTGAAAGAAATTTAACACCCAATTGTCATAATAAGTAATATAAATGAGTACGTGATTTCGGCCGATGTTTGTATAAGAAAATTTTATAAATATACCAGCCTCTATTTTCCGAACTGTGTAGAAAGTACGTTTGAAATCTGATTCAAATTTAGCAATTATGTTAGGTCAGTGGTGGCCAACAATTTTTGTCCTCGGGCCGAATTGGAAAGAAAGCTTTTTCCACAAGCGGAACCAGAGGCTGCCCTAGGAAGATTTTGAGGTGGTGCGAGATCTCACTGTGGTGACACCCCGTAGAGACTGAATTGTAGATAGCGATTACAGATACATTTTTCACATTATCATGCTTTATCAACATTCTACGCAGTACTTAGGACGAAATATTAAAAGATTGATCGCGGGCCACATAAATTTATTAGACGGGCGGATCTGGCCCGCGGGCCGTATGTTGGCCATGCCTGGGTTAGGTGTTAATAGAATGAATAAAATCAGGAAAAAGCTTCGATGTTCTACAGCTTATAGTTTCCGGGAAGTCCTGGAAAATGTGAAAAATTGAAGTATAGAAAATATTTTCCAGAATTTGTAAATATTACTGTCTTTGTTCTCATTGTTAATGTTAATTAATATATGAATATTAATTAAACTCTAAACAACTGTGTACTTTACGTATTTAAATCTTACCGTTCTTTATTGTATGTAGTGCACGTATTCTGATTGGTTTTAGGAAATTTTTAAATTACGACATTATTTCTTTTAATTTCTCATACCACGAGATTATTCAGTTCCACCTGCGTTACACTGTACAAATCAGTAGCCAATTAACAAGAATCTCCGCCTGTTACATGATAGAGGGTAACAAACAAACCAACTGCAAGGGTAGACCTATCCGATCAAATCACTCCCTATTACCCAATCATCATCCATGTGGCCCCGCAGATGTTATGAACTTAGCCACTTGCGGCAATTAATTTTAGAAGTTTGACAGCTGTTGTCAAATTTATGATGGGAAAGTGTCACAATAACGGGTAGAAAACGTAATAAATCAAAAGAACCGTTCGATGTCTGACAAGTAAAGTAAAGAACTTTTGACGCAAAGACGATTGCATCAGATTTTCCCGATAGTTCCCCCTCCCGGACGTCTATAAAAAGGAATCGCAACCGCATTTCGTGGCGATCGCCGAGGAGATCCTGAACCGGGCCGATTCGAACCACCTGCTCTCGACTTGGAAACTTCGCAGTCCTTGATCGCCACTGTTAACGAGGTAACGACTTAGAAAAATGTTTACTTCTCTCTCTCTCGGTTTTAGATTAGATTTTAGAAACTTAACGGTGAGAATAGTGGATCTACGGAGGTTGTGAATTTTAAGACGGAACAACGACCCCTATTCTTGTCGCGACGCGGAATCATTATTATTATTATTGTTATTATTATTATTATTATTTCATTTTTCCTTTTTAATTGAATTTGAATGTATTTGATCTGTATCGCTCGTTGTTAATTAAATATGTCTATCTTATTATTAATTGTGTGTCATCCTTGAGTTCATCCGACACCTTGACGACCACTTCACATAGATGTAGCCGTGTTTACATTCCATAATAAAGATACAGAATGGAATTTGTGTCCATATTTGTCTCCTTTGTGTAATACAACGCACAAATCACTTCGCTGTCACGTCACAATGCCTCGCATTTGTACAATTTGTTTTCTGCATTCAGATATGTTGTTTGTGTTTCCGATTCAGGTAGCAATTCCCACGATTGCAATTCGTAATATTTGCTGCGTATTTGCATTACAAAACATTCGATAAATAATACACGCGCATTATTCGCGGAGAACAGAGAATAAATTAATTTATTTTTAATCAGAANAGATGCTTTATTATGTTTGAAGAGGGGATTGGTTCGATAAGGCGATGAAACACGTGAATGATCTGATAAGGGAAATGCCTCCCGGAGGCCCTATTTAAAAACGTAGAGATCTGGAAAACTACGTGGTCGTAGTCTGCAGACCGACGATTAACTATCTGTGTTCGATAGTGTTTTCAATCAGCCACTGAGAGAGGGCATCAACAACAACGGTTATTTCATATTTTAATGTGTTCCAACCACGTAGTTTGGAATTATGTACTAATCTTTAACGTTTAAACAACTTACCTTGATAAGAAATGTTTAACTCGCAATATCATTTCTTAGCACTTATCATGCTGTCTTCTAACGAGACTTCTTAAGGATATTAAAGTCGTTCTGCTTCTCAGATGATCGTTGCCTTACTGGATTTACATTTGCCATCATCGTTATTTTCATCAGAATTAGAATTTTGGTTGGTCGGGTTGTCTTTTCTAAATTGTTTTCATAATTTTCTTAATCTAAATCTCACTGTCTACATTTAATATGATCTTCAAGTTTTATTTTATTACTTACACAGAATTACACGTGTTAATTCATTCATAATGTATTAATATTATGAAGAAAATATATGAGATAAGATAGAAAAGAGCTTAGTTTACGAATTTAGAGAACGTGGAAAGAACAATTTTATTTTTTGAAGATGAAAAGTAATGAGTTTGATATTATACTTAAAAATTTAAATATTAATATTTGCTCTCCACCTCAAATTATTTGGCTCGCCTAGTCTCTACATTTTTCGCTCATGGAGCATATGCGGCATCAGTCTGGAAACTGGAAGTAGTCATCATCTACAATGCGAACGACCTGGACTGGCAATTGCCACGTGCCAGGACAAAACTACCACAGAACAGAAAATAATTTTCGTATTCTTCCCTGCCTTGACCGTTCATCCAGGCAAGAGAAAGTCCTGCAAACGATTAATGGTTACTTTATATTAGACCATTATGTAAGAAATTGTCCCATTGCTATAATATTACTACCACTTATTGCCATTGTTATTTCGTTCGCACTAAGAAATTTTGTAAAAATTTAAGAAAGATTTTCCAGTGTGACATTTATCATAATGTTTGTTAATCAATTTTTGCAATACTTTCAATTACCTTTTTCAATAAAATTAATCAATTAACTTCATTATAAACGATCCATGAAGAAATTCAACTAAAAATTTTTATAACGATTGAAAAAATTGAATATTTTTCTGTCTTTAAGAGTAAAGGTACACGATGAATAAAACGAAACACAAATAGAAAAATACAGACGAGTTTATTATTTTAATACAGTTCAAGTTCTTTTCTACAATTAAGTTTCGTTTTCCTTTTAACTCCCGACAGAATTTTTATAATTTCGTCTTTTATAGTTCTTACATTTCTGTCTTCTGTGTTAGTGCATTAAAAAGTGATATTTCTCTACACCTATCGTTTTGTTGCTGGATGTTTCTCAAATTTAACAGACTGGAGAATATGGAGTACACAGAATTGGCCATCTGCAGAGAAACAAATATAAATATTGTACTACGGTAATTTCGCATTTCTCAATACTGTAAATGTAATAAATAAACTCTTTTTTCTCTTCTTCAACTACAGTCGACCCCCCTATAATTACGGTCCCTATAATTACGATTCCTATAAAACTACGAAAAAATTGCTACCGGTATCCGTAAAAAATAGTAAAAGTTCCCTATAAACACCTCAAACGTCATCGGGCAGCCGAACTACTTTCCCACCGTCCGTAGCGCCATGCTACGGAGAGATTTCTATTGTCTGGACAGTATTATATAAATTATATNGTTCTGCTTCTCAGATGATCGTTGCCTTATTGAATTTACATATGCCATCATCGTTATCTTCATCAGAATTAGGATTTTGGTTGGTCGGGTTGTATTTTCTAAACCGTTTCCATAATTTTCTAATCTAAACCTCACCGTCTACATTTAATGTGATCCTAAAATTTTATTATATTACTTACACAGAGTTACACGTGTTAATTCATTCATAATGTATTCATATTATAAAGAAATTATATAATATAAGATAGAAAAGAGCTTAGTTTACGAATGTAGAGAATGTGAAAGGAAAAATTCTATTTTTGAAGAAGAGAGGTAATGAGTTTGATATTATATTTAAAAATGTAAATATTAATACAGTAGAGCACGGGTTCCCAACCTATGGGTCGCGACCCAGAAGGGGGTCGCGACGGGTTTTCTGTGGGGTCGCCAACTTATACAGTAAACTAAAAAAAATATTCACTATAATGCAATTTTTATTTTTAATGGTGTCTTGAAGTTTGAATAATTTCATATATTTTTTTTAAATTAAAATAAGTGTAATCTAGGTACGCTATTCTGTCACAGTTGGTTGAAACATGTGTTGAGAGTTTGAGAGGAATAAATTAAATGTTGA
>NW_019386853.1:0-23637 GCF_000671375.1 Centruroides sculpturatus | reverse complement strand
TAATAAAAAATGAATATTTCTATAATATAGTTATAAATAATTTTCTGATTATAAGTGACATTATGACAAGTACACGTACAATAAACGTAGTTATGTTATAAATTCCAGTACAGTCGCATAGAAATTTGATACTTTCATAAACAAGAAAATCTGTTGATGGTCTTTCGCTAGTTGAGAAGTTGACAGAAAAATCAAGCAATGAGTTGCCTAATTTTTCTATTTAAAAATGTACGGTCGGCATGTATGATGATGTATTATTATAAAATGGCACAACGCTTAATTTTCAGCGTAGTGAGGAGGTTTTTATAATATTTTGTAAATGCAAATAACGATTAAAATCTTTATCAAGTCCGTCTTCCCTCGAGATACATCAGATTATAAACTGTTTTTACTACCGTCCGTATACGTCAATTACTTTTCGATCATTCTATGTATGGAAATTACATTCTAAATATAATATATTAACAGCCGTGGAAGTTACGAAACTCGTTGCTGGATTTTTCACTTATAAGGAAAATTTTTAATTTATCGATATATATCGATAAAGTTTTCGTATTAAATGATAGTCAGAAAATTAATTAATACTAAATGATTTCCTTATAAAACTCGTTCAGATATCGACAAATGAAATACACACTTTATGTAAGGAAGGGCAAAAGAAAAGGTAAGCGATACTTTACTATATTGCGAAGGAACGGATTATTTCTATGAAATAAGGTGATTCAACGCACGAGAGATGTGCAAAGGCTATTGGATATGAAGTTAGACTTATTCATAAATGAAAATTATCCCGGAACACTTAACATAACTATTTTGTTGATTGGGCGAGGACCCAGACACCAACTACATGTGATCAGTAATATTTCCAATTGATCTCCGGGGGACAAGAAAGACGGAGTAATGAGCCATCGCGGTTAAAAATATTTTAATGTCTCTCAACCACGGAGCGTTAAATTACTTATCTGTAACGTTTAAAAACTTTACCTTCATGGGAAATTTCTTTGTTACGTTGAAGAAGTCTTCTATCGAAATCGATAAAGAAGCTTTTCCGAATCTCTTCATAAAATTCAAAATCTGCTCAAAAAATAAATTTAACAATTTAAACAATAATATGCATTTTATGATAATTACAAGGCTCGGTTTTTAATTATAAATGCAATCACATTAAGTGACGTTATTTGATCGATTCTGTATTTGATAAATGAAATAAATTTACGTTTTAATTTCAAAAGTTGTATAAAAAGAAATGAGAAAATTTATATTCAATAAAATAAGTTCTTGTAATAAAACAAATCACTTCTCGACATTTAATGATATTCTTTCAAAAGAATAAAGGCAGTAATTATAATTTCTGTTCAAATAAACAAATTATTAGTCGAGACGCAAATACACTAATCAACGTATATTTTCTTGAGTATTATTGTAATTAAAAATCTGCTATTTTAAATAGAAGGAATTCATTTTTGTAAAAGACATGTAATTATTTTTGAAATCGGAAAGAAAGTGGAATCGGCATATTTTCAAATATTTCGATAGATCTGTGCCTAAAGAGCCCAAAAAGACAATGAAAGTCTGAACAATAATAAATAATATTTACTATTGTTTATAGGAAGGTAAGTTTATTGTTTATTCAACTGTAATCTCTTTATAATTTTCGAACATATCGTATCTACTGTATTCATTAAGATGCTATTTCTGTTAATTATCATGTACTGTACAATGGCATTTTATGTATTATAACCAATTAAAAGAAATGTCTAAAACAAGTATATTAGTCATTTTCATTGTCTGAACAATCGTAAATAATATTTAAAACTTTTAAATGAATGGTTTTATAATCATACACGAACTTTACAAATACTTACTTTCAGCTTCTGCTCAAGCGACAAATTACAGTCGGCGAATTTTCGAATGTCTTGAAAGCCATTCTGCATCTGAAACAAGAAATTTACATTTATTACAAGAAACACAATTATATAATTAATGAGAAAAATCTCACCGTGGCAGTAAATGTAGACGCTAAAATGGCGGCTATAAGGCATACTACAATTGATAAAAATGTGGTAAAGATAAATATTATTGTTACGGCGGTGTGCATCTTTATAAATAATAAAATATAAATGTTTAAACACATAACTAGCAATAAAATAAAATATCCGACAGATAATATACTGTGGTAGTCGTTGTTCATGTGATTAACAAACAGCCACAATTGGTCGTGACAAAGAATTATCGATTCTATTTGATAATATAAATTTCTGCTGTTCTTATTAATTAATAAAAGTTCTTTCGATAAATTCAGAAATCCAGTTTTAAGTATCAAAGCGACAAGAAGAAAAACATCCCAAATAATAAGTTGAACTCCTAGGAGATATGTCATAGAAATTCCTAATGCTACATTGCAGAAAATTGCTTCATTACATGATTGATGTCCGGCTTTGAATGCCAGATAAAACACAAGCGTAATTATAATTTCTAGCGCTGGGAGTAAACAACAAATCTGAAGAAAGGTTGACTTGGAACTGAAGTTTAATTGATTATTGAAACGTTCTTTATCTGATATTGTAATATTTCTTAATTTAATTTTTGTATTTATCTTTTTTCTCTTCAAGACACTATTTTCTAATGTATAAAACAGTACGTAAAGAGTCAACCCTAATTTAGGGATAGTTGTGTTTTTTCCAATTATTTTCCATACTATAGAGCAAGGAACATATTCGTCCAATCCCGGAATGTTGAAAAGAAAGAATAGAAATAAATTAAAAAATGAAATGTATTCCACCAAATTAAAATAGAAGGCTTTCAGGAACTTGGTCAGAGAATTGCTTCTAGTCGAACATTGGCAATTGCATTCTACGAAAGGATCAACACCGAACACTAAGACCATGGATAGCAGCGGCTGAAGATAACAACTCAAGCACAGTTCAATTTCTTCTTCCATGTTTATTTCAACTGGAAATAAGTAATAAAATAAAGTTACTAGGCGATGAAACTTAAAACTTTTACAAACTTACTTCAACTGTTGATGCTTAATAACACCGATTCATATATTATTATGCTTTTAAACGTTTAATAGTTCGAGTGTGTGAATCTCGATTACTAAATCGTCAACAATTCTGCTCAGAGATACATTTAAGAATGTATTGGTATAATCGGAAAAATATGACTCGAACCATCTCTTGCAACGAACATTTATGTTAATATGTAAACAATCGTATGAGAAATCTTGGAAATATTTATAATTTTTAAAGTTTCCAGAATAAATCGTCAATGGAATGTTAGACATAAGAATGAAGGACGTGGTATGGCATTCTGTTTGTAGACAAACAATTAAATTGCTAAAAGAGATCTCTTTTAGTATTGCAACTGTTTATGTTATTACAATGGATGTGTTAAATCGCAAAATACACACAACCACAAATAACGGCAAAGTTTCTTAATATTTGAATTCTCGTTATGTTTCGTAATTGTAAAATACATGAAAAGTCTTGTAATTATTTTGTAAAAGAGTAGAATGTCCCAAAATGATGTTAGAGATAAAAGCTGTATTAACCTGGTTCGATTAGTTCATATTACCTAATTTCAGAATATTAGAAATAAGTTTTATTTTTGTAAAATTCATATTTATTCTTAATATAAAATGTAAACTAAATGTAAACTTTAGTATATTAATAAGCAATACACAGAAACAAATTAAGGAAAGAAATAAGAAACGTCTCTGTGTTTGTAATAATGTATAGCATGTTTAACTCGCAATATCATTTATTAGCACTTATCACGCTGTCTCATAATGTAACTCCTTAAGGATATCAAAATCGTTCTGTTTCTAAGATTATCGTTGCCTTACTGGATTTACATTTATCATCGTCGTTATCTTCACCAGAATTAGGATTTTCATTGGACGAGTTCCATACAAGAAGTTGAGATTTTATATAATTGAGAATTACATAATAAAACAATTGAGAATTTTTAGTTTTTCAAATTGCTGCCGGACAAACACCGGACAAACGAAACGACGTCAGAGGGAATTTATAAATCTAAAAGTTTTTCAAATTGCAGCTTAATTATTAAAGTGAAACAATTTATCTTCGTAATATTAATTAATTTGAATAAATAATTTACTGAATATCACAAAATATAATTATATATGTTATGCAAAACTTAATTTCATTATTATAAATTTATAAATATTGACAAATAAATCCACAAATGATTTGTTTCTCTGGTCATAATGCATTCCGTTTGTGGAATTTGTTTTCCACATTGAAGTGTCTTGCCTATGTTATTGATGTTGGTAGCAAATTATACGATCGCGATTCCTAACATTTGCTGTGTATTGTGTAATTGTTCAACATTCGACAAATAATACACACGCATTACTTCAGGAGAGAATAAATTATTTTTAATTAGAGAAATTTTAAATACTATAAAAATAGAAAATGTAGTGTTTAAATATTAATTGTTTATTAAAAAAACTGGAAAACAGATTATTGTTTGGAACATTGCAGTAGATTGATGAAAATGTTGATGCATGTGTGAGTCTTGAATGTGTTTCAGAAATTGAAAGAAATTTAACACCCAAATGTCATAATAATTATTAATTTAATTAAACATAAATGAGTACGTGATTTCGGCCGATGTTTGTATAAGAAAATTTTATAAATATACTAATGTCTATTTTCCGAACGGTGTAGAAAGTACGTTTGAAATCTGATACAAATTGGGCAAATATATTAGGTCAGGGGTGGCCAACAGTTTTTGCCCTCGGGCCGAATCGGAAAGAAAACTTTTTCCACAAGCGGAACCAGAGGCTGCCCTAGGAAGATTTTGAGGTGGTGCGAGATCTCACTGTGATGTCACCCCGTAGAGACTGAATTGTAGATAGAGATTACAGATACATTTTTCACATTATCATGCTTTATCAACATTCTACGCAGTACTTAGGACGAAATATTAAAAGATTTATCGCGGGCCACAAAAATTTATTAGACGGGCGGATCTGGCCCGCGGGCCGTATGTTGGACATGCCTGGGTTAAGTGTTAACAGAATGAATAAAATCAGGAAAAAGCTTCGATGTTCTACAGCTTATAGTTTCCGGGAAGTCCTGGAAAATGTGAAAAATTGAAGTATAGAAAATATTTTCCAGACTTTGTAAATATTACTGTCTTTGTTCTCATTGTTAAAGTTAATCAATATATGAATCTTAATTAAACTCTAATCAACTGTGTACTTTATGTATTTAAATCTTACCGTTCTTTATTGTATGTAGTGTATGTATTCTGATTGGTTTTAGGATATTTTTAAATTACGACATTATTTCTTTTAATTTCTCATACCAGGAGATTATTCAGTTCCACCTGCATTACAATTTACAAATCAGTAGCCAATTAACAAGAATCTCCGCCTGTTACATGATAGAGGGTAACAAACAAATCAACTGCAAGGGTAGACATATCCGATCAAATGACTCCCTATTACCCAATCATCATCCATGTGGCCCCGCAGATGTTATGAACTTAGCCACTTGCGGCAATTAATTTAAGAAGTTTGACAGCTGTTGTCAAATTTATGAGGGGAAAGTGTCACAATAACGGGTAGAAAACGTAATAAATCAAAAGAACCGTTCGATGTCTGACAAGTAAAGTAAAGAACTTTTGACGCAAAGACGATTGCATCAGATTTTCCCCGATAGTTCCCCCTCCCGGACGTGTATAAAAAGGAATCGCAACCGCATTTCGTGGCGATCGCCGAGGAGATCCTGAACCGGGCCGATTCGAACCACCTGCTCTCGACTTGGAAACTACGCAGTCCTTGATCGCCACTGCTTACGAGGTAACGACTTAAAAAAATGTTTACTTCCCTGTCTCTCGGTTTTAGATTAGATTTTAGAAACTTAACGGAAAAGATAGTTGACCTACGGAGGTCTCGAATTTTAAGACGGAACAAAGGCTGTCTATTCTTGTCGCGACGCAGAATCCTTATTATAATAATAATTATTATTATTAATACATTTTTCCTTTTCAATTCAATTTGAATATACTTGATCTGTATCGCTTGTTGTTAATTAAATATGTTTGTCTTATACGTAACTGTGTCTCATCCTTGAGTATATCCGGCACCTTGTCACGACCTCGCTATCCCTCCCACTCAATTACCCAAGCCATCCGCTGACAAAGAAGCCGATAAGTGAGCAGACTCTTGGCGGTCTACTCCTTCGGTTCTCACAATATATATACTATAGTAACGTTTTAATTTTATGTTTGTTACAAATTGACAAATACGGAATAATAAATAGTTTAACTCGATTGAAATATTTTTGTAGTTATAATTAGAAAAGAACGTCTCATTAAACTTACGCAATTCACATAGATGTAGCCATTCTGTATCCTTACATTCCATAGTAAGGATACAGAATGGAATTCGTGTCCATATTTGTCTCCTTTGTGTAATACAACGCACAAATCACTTCTCTGTCACGTCACAATGCCTCAAATTTGTAGAATTTGTTTTCTGCATTCAAATATGTTGTTTATGTTTCCGATTCAGGTAGCAATTTCCACGATTGCAATTGGTAATATTTGCTGTTTATTTGTATTATGTAACATATGACAAATAATACAAACGCATTATACGCGGATAACAGAGAATAAATTAATTTGTTTTTAATTAGAACTACGAGTTTTATTTCTTCGCTTTCACCTGACAATTATCTACTTTTCGGGCCCTGTACTGCTAATGTACTTTATTTCTTTTCATTTTCAAAAGTATTGAATAATAAATAAATTTATTTCTATTGACCAACGAAATGTTTGCTTTACATTCAATTTGCTAATTTGTATGAGCTAATTCTGTAAATTATCGAGAGTCGCGGACGTGTAAAGAGTGACCGACAGATCGTATATACTGAAATCAGTAAACTTCTATCCTTAAACGTGTAATTTTGAATATCTCGTTCGAAAGGTAATTGTTTTCTTAGGTAGTGTGCAGAATTTCAATATTTTTATAAAGCAATTCCGAAACTATAGCAATCGGAAAATTCAAAAATAGCTTAAAAAAGCTGTATTTTCTTCCTTTGGCACAGTAGCTTCTGGTAGCGAAAAAATACTGTGTCAAAAGAGCTAAAGTTTTATATTTAATTCTTTCATTTTATCGGTGAGGTGCCGGCCTAACATACTACTGTATTAATGGTTACTTAATGTTAAGTCGTTCTACAGGAAGTTGTGTTATTGCTTCAATATTATTACCACTTATTGTTATCGTTATTGCGTTCGCACTAACAAATTCTACAAGAATTTAATAAAGATTTTCTAGTGCGACATTTCATCATGACGTGTGTTGACCAATTTTTGTAATTATTTCAATTACCTTTTTTGATTAAAATTAATTAACTGCATTGTAAATCATCTACAAAGAAATTCAACTAATAATTTTTATAATTGATTGAAAAAAATTAAATGTTTCTCTGTCTTTAAGAGTAAAGGAACACGATTAATAAAACGAAACATAAGTAGAAAAATACAAAAGGCTTTATTATTTTAATATAGTTCAAGTTCTTTTGTACAGTTGAATTCCGGTTTGCTTTTAACTTCCAAAAGAATTTTCATTTTCGTCTTTTGTAGTTCTTACTTCATTTCTGAATTGTGTGTTAGTGCATCGAAAAGTGATATTTCTGTGCATCTTTCGTTTTGTTGCTGGATGTTTCTCAATTTCCACAGACTGGAGAATATGGAGTAGAGAGAATTGGCCATCTGCAGAGAAACAAATACAGATATTTTACTACAATAATTTCGCTTTTCTTAATACTCTAAATGTAATAAATAAGCTATTTTTTCTCCAATTATTACATTTGAAATGAAAATTGGACGTCACCAGTAAACTTCTTTTGAAAAAAAAAAAAAATTGATTTACAATACGTTCTTGAGAACTTTCAAGAAAAGCCGAAACAAGAATAATATGATGAATAAATTAATGGAATATTTTACACTTTATGTATTGTTGAAAATTTAAAATATTTGCTTTAATTATTATCTAGAAACTGAAATTTATATTTTCTTCTGCATGATGTAGAAAATTGTAATTTGCGTGATTCACACAAGAAGAAAACGAAAAACAGTTTGAATATTCTAATAAACCAATGGCTAATGTTTCATAGAAAATGGACTACGAAATCTGAAAGATAAAATATATTCGAAAAATTTTATTTATNATTAGTCTAGAATCGATTAATTTTATGGAAGAAAATCTTTCAAACAGCCGTAGTCCGTAAACTTGACACGTGTCGGGTTGTGATTGGAAGGATTCGTAAGAAATCGGATTCCTAGAGAATGAAACGTATCTCTATCTTATAGGGGGGTCGACTGTATATGAAATTAGACTTATTCATAAATGGGAATTATTCCGGAAAACTTCACACAACTATTTTATTGAGTGGTCGAGGACCAGCCACCAGCTATCGTTGATCAGTAATATTTTCAATTGATCTCCGGGGGACGAGAAGGACGGGGAATTGAACAATCGCACTTAAAAATATTTTAATGTCTCTCAACCACCGAGCGTTAAATTACTTATCTGTAACGTTTAAAAACTTTACCTTGATGGGAAATTTCTTTGTAATGTTGAAAAAGTCTTCCATTGAAATCGATAAAGAAGCTTTTCCGAATCTCTTCATAAAATTCAAAATCTGCTCAAAAAAATAAATTTAACAATATAAACTATAATATGTATTTTATGATAATTACAAGGCTCGTTTTTTTAATTATAAATGCAATCACTTTAGGGGATGTGATTTGATCAATTCTGTGAGATCCGAAAGGCCCTGGGTCTAATTTATGAATTTTTATTAAATATGGTTAAATATCGACACGAAATATTACTCCGTTTTTGTGAAAAAAATATTGTTTTAGACGTGGGAAAAACCAGATAACAAATGTTATTTCCTTTCATCGAAGAGAACATCCTCTGTTTTTCTGTNTTTTATAATTGATTGAAAAAAATTAAATGTTTCTCTGTCTTTAAGAGTAAAGGAACACGATTAATAAAACGAAACATAAGTAGAAAAATACAAAAGGCTTTATTATTTTAATATAGTTCAAGTTCTTTTGTACAGTTGAATTCCGGTTTGCTTTTAACTTCCAAAAGAATTTTCATTTTCGTCTTTTGTAGTTCTTACTTCATTTCTGAATTGTGTGTTAGTGCATCGAAAAGTGATATTTCTGTGCATCTTTCGTTTTGTTGCTGGATGTTTCTCAATTTCCACAGACTGGAGAATATGGAGTAGAGAGAATTGGCCATCTGCAGAGAAACAAATACAGATATTTTACTACAATAATTTCGCTTTTCTTAATACTCTAAATGTAATAAATAAGCTATTTTTTCTCCAATTATTACATTTGAAATGAAAATTGGACGTCACCAGTAAACTTCTTTTGAAAAAAAAAAAAAATTGATTTACAATACGTTCTTGAGAACTTTCAAGAAAAGCCGAAACAAGAATAATATGATGAATAAATTAATGGAATATTTTACACTTTATGTATTGTTGAAAATTTAAAATATTTGCTTTAATTATTATCTAGAAACTGAAATTTATATTTTCTTCTGCATGATGTAGAAAATTGTAATTTGCGTGATTCACACAAGAAGAAAACGAAAAACAGTTTGAATATTCTAATAAACCAATGGCTAATGTTTCATAGAAAATGGACTACGAAATCTGAAAGATAAAATATATTCGAAAAATTTTATTTATAATAAAAAATGAATATTTCTATAATATAGTTATAAATAATTTTCTGATTATAAGTGACATTATGACAAGTACACGTACAATAAACGTAGTTATGTTATAAATTCCAGTACAGTCGCATAGAAATTTGATACTTTCATAAACAAGAAAATCTGTTGATGGTCTTTCGCTAGTTGAGAAGTTGACAGAAAAATCAAGCAATGAGTTGCCTAATTTTTCTATTTAAAAATGTACGGTCGGCATGTATGATGATGTATTATTATAAAATGGCACAACGCTTAATTTTCAGCGTAGTGAGGAGGTTTTTATAATATTTTGTAAATGCAAATAACGATTAAAATCTTTATCAAGTCCGTCTTCCCTCGAGATACATCAGATTATAAACTGTTTTTACTACCGTCCGTATACGTCAATTACTTTTCGATCATTCTATGTATGGAAATTACATTCTAAATATAATATATTAACAGCCGTGGAAGTTACGAAACTCGTTGCTGGATTTTTCACTTATAAGGAAAATTTTTAATTTATCGATATATATCGATAAAGTTTTCGTATTAAATGATAGTCAGAAAATTAATTAATACTAAATGATTTCCTTATAAAACTCGTTCAGATATCGACAAATGAAATACACACTTTATGTAAGGAAGGGCAAAAGAAAAGGTAAGCGATACTTTACTATATTGCGAAGGAACGGATTATTTCTATGAAATAAGGTGATTCAACGCACGAGAGATGTGCAAAGGCTATTGGATATGAAGTTAGACTTATTCATAAATGAAAATTATCCCGGAACACTTAACATAACTATTTTGTTGATTGGGCGAGGACCCAGACACCAACTACATGTGATCAGTAATATTTCCAATTGATCTCCGGGGGACAAGAAAGACGGAGTAATGAGCCATCGCGGTTAAAAATATTTTAATGTCTCTCAACCACGGAGCGTTAAATTACTTATCTGTAACGTATAAAAACTTTACCTTCATGGGAAATTTCTTTGTTACGTTGAAGAAGTCTTCTATCGAAATCGATAAAGAAGCTTTTCCGAATCTCTTCATAAAATTCAAAATCTGCTCAAAAAATAAATTTAACAATTTAAACAATAATATGCATTTTATGATAATTACAAGGCTCGGTTTTTAATTATAAATGCAATCACATTAAGTGACGTTATTTGATCGATTCTGTATTTGATAAATGAAATAAATTTACGTTTTAATTTCAAAAGTTGTATAAAAAGAAATGAGAAAATTTATATTCAATAAAATAAGTTCTTGTAATAAAACAAATCACTTCTCGACATTTAATGATATTGTTTCAAAAGAATAAAGGCAGTAATTATAATTTCTGTTCAAATAAACAAATTATTAGTCGAGACGCAAATACACTAATCAACGTATATTTTCTTGAGTATTATTGTAATTAAAAATCTGCTATTTTAAATAGAAGGAATTCATTTTTGTAAAAGACATGTAATTATTTTTGAAATCGGAAAGAAAGTGGAATCGGCATATTTTCAAATATTTCGATAGATCTGTGCCTAAAGAGCCCAAAAAGACAATGAAAGTCTGAACAATAGTAAATAATATTTACTATTGTTTATAGGAAGGTAAGTTTATTGTTTATTCAACTGTAATCTCTTTATAATTTTCGCACATTTCGTATCTACTGTATTCATTAAGATGCTATTTCTGATGATTATCATGTACAATGGCATTTTATTTATTATAATCAACTCCAAGAAATGTCTAAAACAAGTATATTAGTCATTTTTTATTGTCTGAACAATAGTAAATAATATATAAAACTTTTAAATGAATGGTTTTATAATCATACACGAACTTTATAAATACTTTCAGCTTCTGCTCAAGCTCCAAATTACAGTCGGCGAATTTTCGAATCTCTTGAAAGCCATTCTGCATCTGAAACGAGAAATTTACATTTATTACGAGAAACACAATTATATAATTAATGAGAAAAATCTCACCGCGGCAGTAATTATAGACGCTAAAATGGCGACTAAAATGCATGTTAATATGAGAATTAAGATGCTGATGATAAATATTATTGTCATGGTGGTGTGCATTTTTATAAATAATAAACTATAAATATATAAACACGTATTCAGCATTAAAATAAAATATCCGACAGATAATATAAAGCCGCAGTCGTTGTTTATATGATTAATAAACAACCATAATTGATCGTGACAAAGAATTATCGATTCTATTTGATAATATAAATTTCTGCTGTTCTTATTAATTAATGAAAGTTCTTTCGATAAACTCAGAAATCCTGTTTTAAGTATCAAAACGATAAGAAGAAAAACAATCCAAATAATAAGTGNATTATTGGGTCTTATTTTTAAAGTAATTAATAAGGAAGGTAACTTTATTCTTTATTCAACTGTAATCCCTTTATAATTTTCGGACATATCGTATCTACTGTATTCATTAAGATGCTATTTCTGTTAATTATCATGTACAGTACAATTGCATTTTATGTATTATAACCAATTCCAAGAAATGTCTAAAACAAGTATATTATTCATTTTCATTGTCTGAACAATAGTAAATAATATTTAAAACTTTTAAATGAATGGTTTTATAATCATACACGAACTTTATAAATACTTACCTTCAGCTTCTGCTCAAGCTCCAAACTACAATCTGCGAATTTTCGAATGTCTTGAAAGCCATTCTGCATCTGCAACAAGAAATTCACATTTATTACAAGACACACAATTATATAATTAATGAGAAAAATCTCACCACGGCAGTAAATGTAGACAGTGAAATGGCGAATAGAAGGCATGTTAATATGAGAATTAAGATGCTGATGATAAATATTATTGTCATGGCGGTGTGCATTTTTATAAATAATAAACTATGAATATATAAACACGTATTCAGCATTAAAATAAAATAACCGACAGATAATATAAAGCCTTAGTCGTTGTTTATATGATTAATAAACAACCATAATTGATCGTGACAAAGAATTATCGATTCTATTCGATAATATAAATTTCTGCTGTTCTTATTAATTAATGAAAGTTCTTTCGATAAACTCAGAAATCCAGTTTTAAGTACTAAAACGATAAGAAGAAAAACATCCCATATAATGAGTTGTGCTCCAAGGAAATACATGACAGAAATTCCTAATGCTACATTGCAGAAAAGTGCTTCATTATATGATTCATATCCCGCTTTGAATGCCAGATAAAATACAAGCGTAATTGTAATTTGTAGCGCTGGAAGGAAACAACAAATATAAAGAAAGATAGTCTTGGAAATTAAGTTTATCTGATTATTGAAACGTTCTTTTTCCGAATTTGTGATATTTCTTAATTTAATTGTTGTATTCATCTTTTTTCTCATCAAGACACTATTCGCTAATGTATAAATCAGTACGTAAAGAGTCATTCCTAATTTAGGGATAGCTGTGTCATTTCCAATTATTTTCCATGCTCCAAAACAAGGAACATATTCGTCCAATCCTGGAATGTTATAAAGAAGAAATAGAAATAAATTAAGAAATGAAATGTATTCCACTAAATTAAAATAGAAGGCTTTCAGGAACTTGGTCAGAGAATTGCATCTAGTCGAACACTGGCAATTGCATTCTAAGAAAGGATCCACACCGAACACTAAGGCCGTGGATAGCAACGGTTGAAGATAACATCTCAAACACAGTTCAATTTCCATATTTATTTCAACTGGAAATAAGATAAATTTACTAGGCGATGAAATTTAGGACTTTTAGAAACTTTTTTTTAACCGTTGATGCTTGATAAGACAGATTCATATATTGTTGTGCTTTTAAACGCTTAATAGTTCGAGCGTGTAAGTCTCGTTTACTAAATCGTCAAAATTTCTGCTCAGAGATACATTTAAGAATGTATTGGTGTAATCGAAAGCATTATGACTCGAATCTTCTGTTGCAACAAACATTTGTGTAAATAAGTAAACCATCGTACGACAAATCTTCGAATTATTTATAATTTTTGATGGTTGCAGAACAAAAATCGGAATGTTAGATTTAGGAAATGAATGGAATTTCCACTTTGAAACTAACTACTTACGATTTAAATCACTCAAAAATGAAGGATGTGGTTTGGCATTCTGTTTGTAGACAAACAATTATATTGCTAAAAGAGATCTCTTTTAGTATTGTAACTGTGTATTTATTTTGTTACAATGGATGTCTTAAATAGCTGAATAGACACATCCATAAATAGCACAATGTTTCTTAATATTCGTGTATTTGAATTCTCGTTATGTTTCGTAATTGTAAAATACATGAAAAATCTTGTAATTATTTTGTAAAAGAGTAGAATGTCTCAAAATGATCTTAAAGATAAAAGCTGTATTAACCTGGTCCTCGTCCGATTAGTTCATATTAGCTAAGTCAAGAATAGTAGATATAAGTTTTATTTTTGTAAAATTCGTGTGTATTCTTAATAGAAAATGTAGACAATATGTAAACTTTAGTACATTAATAAGCAATATACAGAAAGAAATCAAGGAAAGAAGGAAAAAACCTGTTTGTAATAATATATGGCAAGTTTAACTGGCAACAACATTTATTAGCACTTATCACGCTGTCTTATAATGAGACCCCTTAAGGATATCAAAATCGTTCTGCTTCTCAGATGATCGTTGCATTACTGTATTTATATTTATCATCGTCGTTATCTTCATCAGAATTAGGATATTGCTTTGGCGAGTTCCATACAAGAAGTTAAGATTTTACATATTTATATTGTTTGTATTGATTTTTATCTCTTCTTGTACCAATTATTTTAGTGCTTGCATTTTCTCAACTGTTTGCATAATTTCCTAATCTAAACTCACTGTCTACATTAATCTGATTAACATTTTTTTATATTTTCATAGTTTAAAATATGATCTCTTCAATTCATACATCATACTTTCCTATAGCAATGGAGTCGTGTGGGTCATCTTTCAGAGGGAACATTTTTGAATTGAAATAACCTGATTTCCGGTTTGCATCGGAAGTTCTTATATACTTAAGACCTCCTGCACTTATTGTATACTTATCCGGTCTCGTCTTTCATCTGTCTAACTTTGTTCGATAGATTATGGAAAGTGGACGGACAGACCGCAGACAAACGAAACGACGTCAGAGGAAATTTATAGGTCTATAATTTTTTTCGGCTTAATTATTAAAGTCAAACAATTTATCTTCGTAATTTTAATTTGAATAAATAATTTACCGAATATCACAAAATATAATTATATATGTTATGCAAAACTTAATTTTATTATTACAAATGTATAAATATTGACAAATAAATGCACAAATCATTTGTTTATCTGGCCATAATGCATTCCATTTGTGGAATTTGTTTTCCACATTCAAGTATGTTGCCTATGTTATTGATGTTGGTAGCAAATTATACGATCGCAATTCCTAACATTTGCTGTGTATTATGNTTGTTTATATGATTAATAAACAACCATAATTGATCGTGACAAAGAATTATCGATTCTATTTGATAATATAAATTTCTGCTGTTCTTATTAATTAATGAAAGTTCTTTCGATAAACTCAGAAATCCTGTTTTAAGTATCAAAACGATAAGAAGAAAAACAATCCAAATAATAAGTGTTTCTCCCATGAGATACGTGATAGAAATTCCTAATGCTATATTGCAGAAAATTGCTTTATTACATGATTGATGTCCCGCTTTGAATGCCAGATAAAACACAAGCGTAATTATAATTTCTAGCGCTGGGTAGAAACAACAAATACAAAGAAAGATAGTTTTGGAACTAAAGTTTAATTGATTATTCAAACGTTCTTTATCCGATATTGTAATATTTCTTAATTTAATTTTTGTATTCATCTTTTTTCTCTTGAAGACACTATGTGCTAATGTATAAGTCAATACGTAAAGAGTCAACCCTAATTTAGGGATAGATGTGTCTTTTCCAGCTATTTTCCACGCTATAAAACACGGAACATATTCTTCCAATCTCGGAATGTTAAAAAGAATGAATAGAAATAAAGTAAGAAATGAAATATATTCCACCAAATTAAAATAGAAGGCTTTCAGGAATTTGGTCAGAGAATTGCTTCTAGTCGAACATTGGCAATGGCATTCTACGAAAGGATCCACGCCGAACACTAAGACCATGGATAGCAGCGGCTGAAGATAACAACTCAAGCACAGTTTAATTTCTTCTTCCATGTTTATTTCAACTCGAAATAAGTAATAAAATAAAGTTACTAGGCGATGAAACTTAGGACTTTTAGAAACTTTTTTAACTGTTGATGCTTGATAAAGACAGATTCATATATTGTTATGCTTTTAAACGCTTAATAATTCGAGTGTGTGAGTCTCGATTAGTAAATCGTCAACAATTCTGCTCAGAGATACATTTAAGAATGTATTGGTATAATCCAAAACATATGACTCGAATCATCTCTTGCAACGAACATTTATGTAAATATGTAAACAATCGTATAACAAATCTTGAAAATATTTATAAGTTTTAATGTTTGCAGAATAGTTCGTCAATGGAATGTCAGATTTAAGAAATGAAAAGAATTTCCGCTTTGAAAATAATTTGTTGCGATTCAAATCACTAAAGAATGAAGGACGTGGTATGGCATTCTGTTTGTAGACAAACAATTAAATTGCTAAAAGAGATCTGTTTTAGTATTTTAACTGTTTATTTGTTTATTACAATGGATGTCTTAAATGGCAGAATACACACAACAACAAATAACGGCAATGTTTCTTAATATTCGTATATTTGAATTTTCGTTATGTTTCGTAATTGTAAAAATCTTGAACTTGTTTTGTAGAAGAGTAGAATGTCCCAAAATGATGTTAAAGATAAAAGCTGTGTTAACCTGGTCCTCGTCGGATTAGTTCATATTAGCTAAGTCAAGAATAGTAGATATAAGTTTTATTTTTGAAAAATTCGTGTGTATTCTTAATAGAAAATGTTAACTAAACGTAAACTTTAGTACATTAATAAGCAATATACAGAAAGAAATCAAGGAAAGAAGGAAAAAACCTGTTTGTAATAATATATGGCAAGTTTAACTCGCAACATCATTTATTAGCACTTATCACGCCGTTTTATAATGAGACTTCTTAAGGATATCAAAATCGTTCTGGTTTACAGATGATCGTTGCCTTGCTGTATTTACATTTATCACCGTCGTTATCTTCATCAGAATTAGGATTCTGTTTCGACGAGTTCCATACAAGAAGTTGAGATTTTACGTATTTATATCGTTTGTATTGATTTTTATCTCTTCTTGTACCAATTATTTTAGTGCTTGCCATTTTCTCAACTGTTTCCATAATATTCTAATCTAAACTTCTTTGTCTACATTAATCTGATTAACTTTTTTTTATATTTTCATAGTTTAAAATATGATCTCTCCAGTTCATACATCGTACTTTCCTATAGCAATGGAGTCGTGTGGGTCNTTGTTTATATGATTAATAAACAACCATAATTGATCGTGACAAAGAATTATCGATTCTATTCGATAATATAAATTTCTGCTGTTCTTATTAATTAATGAAAGTTCTTTCGATAAACTCAGAAATCCTGTTTTAAGTATCAAAACGATAAGAAGAAAAACAACCCAAATAATAAGTGTTTCTCCCATGAGATACGTGATAGAAATTCCCAATGCTATATTGCACAAAATTGCTTTATTACATGATTAATGTCCTGCTTTGAATGCCAGATAAAACACAAGCGTAATTATAATTTGTAGCGCTGGAAAGAAACAACAAATACAAAGAAAGATAGTTTTGGAACTAAAGTTTAATTGATTATTCAAACGTTCTTTATCCGATATTGTAATATTTCTTAATTTAATTGTTGTATTCATCTTTTTTCTCTTAAAGACACTATGTGCTAATGTATAAGTCAATACGTAAAGCGTCAACCCTAATTTAGGGATAGATGTGTCTTCTGCAATTATTTTCCACTCTATAGAACAAGGAACATATTCTTCCAATCTCGGAATGTTAAAAAGAATGAATAGAAATAAAGTAAGAAATGAAATGTATTCCACCAAATTAAAATAGAAGGCTTTCAGGAATTTGGTCAGAGAATTGCTTCTAGTCGAACATTGGCAATTGCAATCTACGAAAGGATCCACGCCGAACACTAAGGCCATGGATAGCAACGGTTGAAGATAACATCTCAAACACAGTTCAATCTCTTGTTCCATGTTTATTTCAACTCGAAATAAGTAATAAAACAAAGTTACTAAGCGATGAAACTTAGGACTTTTAGAAACTTTTTTAACTGTTGATGTTTGATAAAGACAGATTCATATATTGTTATGCTTTTAAACGCTTAATAGTTCGAGTGTGTGAGTCTCGATTACTAAATCGTCAACAATTCTGCTCAGAGACACATTTAAGAATGTATTGGTATAATCGAAAACATATGACTCGAGTCATCTCTTGCAACGAACATTTATGTAAATATGTAAACAATCGTATAACAAATCTTGGAAATATTTATAAGTTTTAATGTTTGCAGAATAATTCGTCAATGGAATGTCAGATTTAAGAAATGAAAAGAATTTCCGCTTTGAAAATAATTTGTTGCGATTCAAATCACTAAAGAATGAACAACGTGGTATGGCATTCTGTTTGTAGACAAACAATTATATTGCTAAAAGAGATCTCTTTTAGTATTGTAACTGTGTATTTATTTTGTTACAATGGATGTCTTAAATAGCTGAATAGACACATCCATAAATAGCACAATGTTTCTTAATATTCGTGTATTTGAATTCTCGTTATGTTTCGTAATTGTAAAATACATGAAAAATCTTGTAATTATTTTGTAAAAGAGTAGAATGTCTCAAAATGATCTTAAAGATAAAAGCTGTATTAACCTGGTCCTCGTCCGATTAGTTCATATTAGCTAAGTCAAGAATAGTGGATATAAGTTTTATTTTTGTAAAATTCGTGTGTATTCTTAATAGAAAATGTAGACAATATGTAAACTTTAGTACATTAATAAGCAATATACAGAAAGAAATCAAGGAAAGAAGGAAAAAACCTGTTTGTAATAATATATGGCAAGTTTAACTGGCAACAACATTTATTAGCACTTATCACGCTGTCTTATAACGAGACCCCTTAAGGATATCAAAATCGTTCTGCTTCTCAGATTATCGTTGCCTTACTGTATTTACATTTATCATTGTCGTTATCTTCATCAGAATTAGGATTTTGTTTCGGCGAGTTCCATACAACTAGTTGAGATTTTACATATTTATATTGTTTGTATTGATTTTTATCTCTTCTTATACCAATTATTTTAGTGCTTGCATTTTCTCAACTTTTTCCATAATATCCTAATCTAAACCCCTCTGTCTACATTAACCTGATTAACTTTTTTTTATATTTTCATAGTTTAAAATATGATCTCTCCAGTTCATACATCATACTTTCCTATAGCAATGGAGTCGTGTGAATCATCTTTCAGAGGGAACATTTTTGAATTGAAATAACCTGATTTCCGGTTTGCATCGGAAGTTCTTATATACTTAAGGCCTCCTGCACTTATTGTATCCCTGTCCAGTCTCGTCTTTCATCTGTCTAACTCCGTTCGATAGATTATGAAAAGTGGAAGGACAGACCGCAGACAAACAAACGACGTCAGTGGGAATTTATAGGTTTATAATTTTTTTCGGCTTAATTATTAAAGTCAAACAATTTATTTTCGTAATATTAATTTGAATAAATAATTTACCGAATATCACAAAATATAATTTATATATATTATGCAAAACTTAATTTTATTATTATAAATATATAAATATTGACAAATAAATGCACAAATCATTTGTTTCTCTGGTCATAATGCATTCCATTTGTGGAATTTGTTTTCCACATTCAAGTATCTTCCCTATGTTATTGATGTTGGTAGCAAATTATACGATCGCAATTCCTAACATTTGCTGTGTATTATGTAATTGTTCAACATTCGTCAAATAATACACACGCATTATTTCTAGAGAGAATAAATTATTTTTAATTAGAGAAATTTTAAATACTATAAACTAGAAAATGTAGTGTTTAAATATTAATTGTTTATAAAAAAACCGGAAAACAGATTATTGTTTGGAACATTGCAGTAAGTTGATGAAAATGTTGATGTATGTGAGCGTCTTGAATGTGTTTCAGAGATTGAAAGAAATTTGACATCCAAACTTCATAATAATTAATATAAAAGGCTTTCAATGAGTACGTGATTTCGGCCGGTGTTTGTATAAGAAAATTTTATAATTATACTAGCCTCTATTTTCCGAACAATGTAGAAANATTTATTATAATATTAATTATAAACTCTACAACTTACTACACATAAAATAAAGCTGTAGAAAAAATTTCATGAGAGATGATCTTATGAATGGTCCTTCGGGAACAGCTGCCATGTATAAGTCTTGTCTCTTCTATTCGAAGTAACGAAGTACGATATCATTGCCTGATCGATAAAAAAAAAAGTTTATTTTTCTAAGAAATTATCTCCCTTTTTCTTTGGACGAAATCTACTACTTTAAATCCATTAAAATTTTTCACTGATCTACATTTTTAAAATGTTTCTTCTAAATTTTAATATTTTATACTAATATTATATAAGATTAAATGATAAATTATAAAAGTTTTGCTGCATAAACAATTTACTGAAGTAAATGTATTAGGTGTAGCATTAATAAATTATTTAATAAAAATAAATATCTTACTGTAAGTAATTCAATATATATAAGTTATTTTAAATATAGTTTTTACCTATCTTATATTGTATAGGTGTATATTAAGTTTATTTTATATAAATACATAATAATCATAAATTTTCAAGATAAATTTTGTATTTCAATTTTATATATTGCTTTTTAATATTTATTATGTTATGACACTAAAAATGATGAAAATGGAAAATAAAATAAAATATTAATGATAATAACTTGATGCTTATTGCAAGTGAATAGAAACTCCGAAAATTAGAAACGAAATGAGAAATATTTTTGTATGGAATATTAGTGTTTAAATATTAATTGTTTATAAAAGAAAACCGGAAAACAGATTATTGTTTGGAACATTGCAGTAGATTGATGAAAATGTTGATTTACCAATATGTGTGAGTCTTGAATGGTTTTTCTTAGATTGAAAGAAATTTAACACCCAGTCAGTGTGATGGTTCAGATGCATAACACAGGACAACCGGTCACCTGTAGTATTGATCCAAGGAACCACGACAGCTCAGCTGTATGGTAATGACATTTTGCAGCCACGTGTGGCCTCTCATGGCAGGGCTTCCAACGGCCATTTTCAGCAGGACGATGCTCAACCGCACACAGTAATGGTGTCATAGGAGTGCCTCTGCCACATTGACACACTTCCCTGTCCTGCCTGGGCCTGATTTGTCACTAATAGAACATGTCGGGATCACCTGGGACGCCCAGTTGGACCGCCTTAGGAGTTTAGCCGAACTGTAGGACCACTCACAGTAATCATGGACTTAGATACCGCAGGATACCATGACACCTGTATGCCTCTATGTCTGCCGGTATCACATGCTGTATTCAGGCTAGACGTGGCCCAACAGGGTACTAGAACTTCTCTTCATTTATAGTTTTTCCTGCAATAAATGGTTCTTTNACGTAAAATATTTGACAAGTCCAAGACATGCCAAAGATTGCAGCGCCACAGCACTGGCAAAAATTTAAATTTGCCGACTGGAATTCCTTCGGATAATTGACTTTCGGATAATCGACGCTCTACTGTATATTCATACAATTGAAGAATATTTTGTGCCAGGTATGTACCGGTACATTCACCACACATTTCATTCCGCCAAGTAAGTTTTTATAATTTTATTTTTAGCCCTTATTTAGTGGCTAGCGATTCAGAATGTAATTACGAGATTGAAAATTTATTTTAAAAAACTTTTGGCTCAAGATCATATAATGAAAAAGAGAACATTATTAAAAGAAAAAGGCCAATGCCTTAGTTAAATATAAACGCTTCAATAAAAAAAATTGTTCGACATTTTCACCATAAAATGATTCCTTAGAAGGCATAAAAATGCAGAAATTGTTTTGTTGGCTCGTCTACTATTTTTAAATGAAATTAGTGCGTGGAATAAGAATGGCTTTGACAATTTAGCTGGCAAAAGACTCGAAAAATCGTCGATNTATAAAACATACAACCTGTTTCAGTGGTCGTTCGTCTTCTTCTCTGTAGGCAAGGGACACTTTGGAGATAAAGTTCATTTACTTCTTCGTATGGGAGATCAATATGTGCACAAAACCAAAGTAAAATTTCTAAGTGCAGACTCCGGACTTCTTCTAGGTGACTCGACTAAGGGCATTGGTCATCAGGAGGAAAATGTGTGGAGTTTGGACGCTTCCAGATCTGTCGCTGAACTCCTCGAATTCGGACGAATTTCCTCTATATGTCACGATCGGCGACCAATCATCATGCAAAAATTCCTCTGTGAGAAGGATGGAAAGGGGGGATATGTGAGGGGTAAGCATTTCCCATCAAAGCGAGAGTTTTCGCCGATAAGGGAAAAACAGAGGATGTACTAACTTCCGTGAAAGGAAATAACATCTGTTTTCTATTTTTCCCNTCTATGTCTGCCGGTATCACATGCTGTATTCAGGCTAGACGTGGCCCAACAGGGTACTAGAACTTCTCTTCATTTATAGTTTTTCCTGCAATAAATGGTTCTTTTTCTTTCATTTTGTAATCACTTATATCACCGTTACACTCACACATGTACTGTGAGAGTAGCCTGGGGTACAGGGTAGATTTATTACGCCTGTATCACTTACTAGGCGCAGATGAACCGAAATCTGTCTCCAAAGTTTCGAATCGAGAGATCCGATCTTAAAAGTTCATAGGAGAGCGATAACCGCTATATGATCCGAACTGCGACGTTCAGATGCTCGTCAGGATTCCTTGACACCAGTTTGTCAATTTATCGATCCGCGGACAAACACGCGTATGAGATCTGATTCGGACACAAAATTAAGAGACATTTTAATTAAAAGCGAAATAATAAATTTAATAAAACAAGGAAATAAACTCATACAAAAATCTTAATGAACGAGAGATAGAATTACTACAAATAACATACAAATTGAGAGATAGCTATACTTATCTTCTACCCAATTCGCGATCGAGAGAGAGAGCTCACAAAATCGTTATAAAACATACAACCTGTTTCAGTGGTCGTTCGTCTTCTTCTCTGTAGGCAAGGGACACTTTGGAGATAAAGTTCATTTACTTCTTCGTATGGGAGATCAATATGTGCACAAAACCAAAGTAAAATTTCTAAGTGCAGACTCCGGACTTCTTCTAGGTGACTCGACTAAGGGCATTGGTCATCAGGAGGAAAATGTGTGGAGTTTGGACGCTTCCAGATCTGTCGCTGAACTCCTGAATTCGGACGAATTTCCTCTATATGTCACGATCGGCGACCAATCATCATGCAAAAATTCCTCTGTGAGAAGGATGGAAAGGGGGGATATGTGAGGGGTAAGCATTTCCCATCAAAGCGAGAGTTTTCGCCGATAAGGGAAAAACAGAGGATGTACTAACTTCCGTGAAAGGAAATAACATCTGTTTTCTATTTTTCCCACTGTAAAACGTCATTTTTCATCACCCAAACGAAATAATATTTTAACATTATTAATAAAAATTATTAAATTGGACCCAGGGACTTTCGGGTCTCACAGTACTGTACAATTTAGTTTTATTTCGACAATTCCTCTGCGCACTAAGTTTTATGGCAACGAGTGTATTTGAATGGTAGCCCGAGTGCATGCACGCACCCCACACATAGCAGGATTGTCT
>NW_019386852.1:12120-27475 GCF_000671375.1 Centruroides sculpturatus | reverse complement strand
AAAACGTCGGCCGCAACCTCTCTATTATTTCGTGCACTATAAAATCATATATGGAATCATATATAATCATTTTACTTAGAAATAGATAAATTCATTTATTATAAGAGAGACAAACGGAAATTTATTTGAAAAGCACAAATGTTCGTTTTATTCGGGTCTCTAATTAATAAAAAGCGACGAATCACCATTTTAAAGTGCATTTTTATTTAACTAATATAATTATAAATAATATGTAGCCTAGAAAGTAGCCAAAGAGTCAAATGATATTTTTTTACGTCAAACAAAAATAGTAGCCACATTTGGCGCAATGTAGCCAAATTTTGCAACATTGGAAAAAATACTAAATAAAGCTGTAGTTGTGACACGATGGGTTATAGATCCAAATGCGGGGAAAGGAGAGAAATGACAAAAGATAAAAAAGTGAGGAAGATTGGAAAATTAATGGTCCATATTTGCTTAACAGAAGATCTATTTAACCTTTCTCACTACTACATCTTATGTTCTTTCTCATCTTTCCCTTCTTTTCCCAAATTTGGGTCTATAATCCTTTGAGTCACAACTCCAGCTCATTCACACATCTCCAAGTATTTGAAAATATTTCCTTTTCACTCAAAAATAAAATATGAATAAAGGTTTACGGCTTTGTAAAACTTCTTTTTTGAGTTTATGCCGTTGAAATAGATAAATAATAAAAAAATTAAAACATTTTGTCGGTTTTGTTTACACGTTTATTGGACCACATTGAAACTTGCCTTGGGCCGCGGGTTGGACACCTCTAGAACTTATTTAAGGTTCAGAAAAACTAACTTTATGCAGTGTCACTATATTTCTATCCTTTCTGCAACAGTGAGTGAAGGTTTCTTATCAATTATAATAAATTACAGTACAGCACTGTTTATGCCAAAATCGAGTCAAAAACTGCCGATAAACCACACGAGATGATATAAAAATCTACGAGAAAAATACTGAAAAATGGCTAGTGATCTTAAACTTTTACAAACGACTGTACGTAAAATATGTTGATCTTTTTAAACTGATGAAATGTGCAGCAAAATTATTAATATGACTGCAAATTATTGTCTAGATTTTGAAAACGCCGCATGTAAATCAACTTTGTTTTTTTCTCATGCAGTATATAGCAGCCTAATAATATGTATGCAATGTTCATCTTTACAGGTATTTTAGACGATACGCCGAACGATATTAGTATCATAACGCTAATATGAGTTAGAAAGTCATGTAATAGCTGTGCTCTTACTTAAGACATCGTGATTTATATAATTGTTTTAAAATACTATATAAAATATACACAAGGTGTCCATAAAGACCGTGTGCAATTTTAAAAATTTATAACTTTTTTTTCTATCACAAATACTAATAAAGTTATAAATTTTTTAAAATTCACACGGACTTTATGGACACTCTGTATAATAATAAATGCGAGAAAGACGTGGCCATATTTGATCCTCGCTTAATATATAATGTTCATATTTCATACTTCCGAATACATGTTTATTTATGTATTTTATCCGCCTTCACATCAGGGAATATTTTAAATATAAAATACTTCAACACGCATAACGAGAACACAATTACTACCGTCTCCGTAGCAAATATAGCGGTATCATGTGAAGTAAATATGGCGGATCGGCGCGTCGATCAGCCATATTTACTCATATACATATCTCATATAACCGCCGCGGCGGTTAGAATGAGATATTCTGTGTATTTATGTTTTATTATTTATATTTATTATTAAATTTCATATATTAATAAATATACAGATTATTATTACTTTAAAAACATTTAAATTTTACGAGTAAATAAGTATTTTTTCAACATTAGAGAAGTTGCGGCCGACGTTTTCAACGCGAAAACGTGTACGTCGGACGTTCAGCGCCGCCTTCCCGTGAGCCTAGAAGTTTGACAATGGCGTTTAGAACGTCGAGCACAATTCTACTAGCGTTCCAAACGCTATTATCAAACTTCTAGGCTCACGGGAAGGCGGCGCTGAACGTCCGACGTACACGTTTTCGCGTTGAAAACGTCGGCCTAACCTCTCTAATGTGGAGAGCGGAACGCCATCTGCCAGCGAAACGAGACGCGACGACACAGGACTTAAGCCAGACTACCGTTAAAAAAAAAGGCGAGAAAAAGAGAGCAGACGTGTCCAGACGGGACTTTTTCTCTTTTTTAAGCACTATAAAAGTTGGGCTCGCCCGGGATTAGACTTAGCTCGTGACGATTTGACGGGCACAATTCAAGCTCCAAATGAAGGGGTCGGCGACCTCCCCAAATTGTAATTTTTAAAACCAAAAATTATATTAGTCTATTTTTTTTAATTTTTAACACTCATATACCGAAAACGATATTATTTACTAATACATATACGAAAATAACTTTGTCAAAAGAACAATTTTTTATGTTATAAACATATTTTTAATATCAATATATACAAATTAAGTGTTACGTAAAAACAATTAAATCAGGTACAAACTTTTTTTAAAATTTTCTATTGTTATTACAGTTTACTTTTCTTTTCGAAACGGAACCATCGCATTTAATACCAAAGTCAACCCGAAAAAACAAGAATTACTTACATTAATGACATTTTCTTAATCAAAATTCTTTCAAATATAACGAAATTGAGTGAATAAACTTCATAATTTTCGGAAAATCGCTTATTCCAAGATGGCTACCGACAATTAAAATCGAACACTTTTAAAATTGTTGTTGATTAAATCGAACGTCATAACAAAACATCACGCGTTATGTCGAAATAGCTAAGTCACATTTTTAATGATCATGTCTTTTACCAATTTCTCAAGCTTCCAGCGAAAAATTTTTTTCCCATGTTGGAGCAGTGGAAAATAATGTGGTCGACATCCTGCTGACCGCCTACAGTGCAGGAACAGAAATCTGTGGGTCTTAACTTAAATCTTTCCAAGTAAGCGCGAAAGTTCTATGGTCGATGAAGAATTGGGTTAGTTTGAAATTGGTGAAAAAATTTTCGGCTGCCAATCTTTCAAATATAGTAGGAAAGAACTTTTTAGTCACGTCAGCTTGCTTACAAATTCATTGTTTCACAAGTCCAAAATCATTTGCCTGGAAAGGTCTGTAAAACAAATTCTATTGTAATGGTTTATGTCTTTGTCATAATTTCTAACGTTAATCAATTGATTACCGTAAATTTTAATCAATGAGAACATTTAAGGAATCCACTAGTTGATTGTGAAACATGAGCGGAAAGTAAAAATCGCACGAGTATCACGCGGACGATTACTTTTTGAATCGCGACGATTATGAAACAGCCTTAAGGTGTTAATTTACTAACTTAATGAATCGGGGTTGATACCAGGTCACGCCTTCACTTTATTATGGGCATTACGTGTTGGGATATCGTCCCAATTTCTCAGCATTCCCAGAACAGCTAGCTGGTAAAGCTGACATATAGCCTAAGTGTACTAGTTACTCGTGTTAACCTCTTAAAGTTAAATTATAGACATTTTCTGTATAGTTCATATTCTTCCATAAGTTAGAAGAAACTATTTTTTTTCATACACATCGAAATTAAATTTACATATAAAATTCTGTTTCAAATTTTTTTTCTACAAAATAATTACACAATTGTTTACATACCAGTGTAAACTATACACGCCACCGTAAAAAAAATCGCAACTTCTCTAAGATAATTCTGTAATTCCATTCACTTAGCTGTTATAAATGAATGAAATTACAACTGAAGTAACAAAATAAATGTTACTTCTCTCAGGAATAAGAATTTGCTTGTCCGATTCGTAGTCAATTATAATTTGATACGTTCAGAGTTTGTTTGTACAATCTAATTTTTTCATTTACTTTTAGTCACTTCAATTTGAATTTTTGAT
Organism: Centruroides sculpturatus; assembly: GCF_000671375.1. Classification (NCBI taxonomy): domain Eukaryota; kingdom Metazoa; phylum Arthropoda; class Arachnida; order Scorpiones; family Buthidae; genus Centruroides; species Centruroides sculpturatus. The sequence continues at coordinate 23,588 of NW_019386852.1, read as the reverse complement.
AAACTGCTAAAATATTCATGATTATAGTTCGAAACAGAGTTTATAACAAATAAAAACTTATAAATTTCTTACTTTTATTAGTAAATATACTAAAAGTAAAAATATTTTGTATGGCAAAACTAGAAACTATTGGGTAGTCTCGAATTTTTCGATTCTTATTGATTTGTTCTCAGTATTTAGATTCGAAAATGTTAATGCTTGGGATTCAAAACACTTCAAAATATTTATTATTTTTTTTTCTTATAAAATTAGTAAATACAACTTGTTCAACCACATATTGTTCAATCTACAAAAGAACATTATTTTTAATTGTTCTTTCTTATTTCTTTCCATAGAAAATGTTTTTGAAATTTCATATCAATCAATAATTTTTCAATGGATTCAAAACTTTTGTGTAACGTCGGATACATTTTGCTTCTATTTTTTTAAAAAATATTTACTAACGTTTTTTTATCATTAAGTAATGCTAGTAAACGTTTTTAATAAATTTATTTACCGTATGACGACCAATTTTGGATTCTGTCATATCTGTTCTCTGCAAAGCTCTGTAAGTTACTGACAACTATGAAACGAAAATCAATATATTGAAGTATGAATTTGAAGAAAATCTAATACGTCAAAAAATCTAAAGTACGGGAAATTTATTATACACTATAAGAAATTTTCTGAAATAACAATAAGAAACTGGCTGAATAGAAGTGTCTTCGACAGTTTATAATTTCCGTACTCTGTTTTTTTGGTGATTTTCAAGCATCAGAGATTCAAACTTCGACATTGTCTTCTGATATTTTTATTGGGTAATCTATGATATATCGTAAATAAAACTATATAACAAATTTCATAAATTAAAATATCTCTACTTAGAGCGAATATTTCCAGATCATTTGATTTTCACTGAGCTCAACAAAATTTCACAGTTACGCCACTATTTCTTCAATTTCGCTTTATAAAATAATCTATAAAAAGTATCTATTGCAATCTTGTCAATACGTTTTAAATATTTCAAGTAAATTGTTAATGAAAAGAAATGACGAACCTTAGAATAGTAATTACAATTTTAACTAGTTTACAGCAACATCAATGGCCGACCTTACAAGCAAACTCTAAGGTCAGCAAGGAAGATGTATCCCCAGGTCCAGAGGCGTCGAGATGTTGCAGATCCTGACAGAAAAATTTACGTTGACCCCAAGTAAAATCCCAAGTTTCTACGTATTCTTAGTTATAAGATTGGGACAATTTATTACCCACTTTAGACTCTAATTTTCAGCACAGTCCTTCTACCGTTAATTAGAGCGTAAAATAAATTGTGGGATGATGTCCAGGTCCCTATGAATCCGGGGAGAGGTGAATTTTACCCCATCATCCCCCTCTTTCGTTGGCCCTGTTCAGGTCCCTTAGCTTTTGGGGCCCATGTCGAACAAAAAAGTTAAGGTTATAATTAGTATTTGTTTAATTATTGTAATCATTTTTCGTCTTTATAATATTATTTAATTTGTAGATTTCTGTAACAAGCATTGTAAATATTATAGGATGAAAGTATTTTTAAGAGTAGACCCTTTTCTAATAGAATCTCAAATTACTTTTAGCCCAGGACTTCAGAAAGTACAATATACCACTGAGACATGCAAATACATCTATAATTTTGTTTTTTCACAATTATATTTGACAATCTATTGAATCACAGCATTATTATATTATGGGAAATTGTTATAAATTGAATTACAATATGATTATATTATATGACAATATTGTTATGATTTTTACAGTAGACCCCCCCTATAACACTGTTCATAATTCCGTATTATATGAATTCCATGTTGTACGAGTCACTTAGATTTTACAAATACGTGAGCCATTCACAGGCAGGCACAGGTATTTGTAAAATTTAAGTGACTCGTACAACATGGAATTCATATAANTTACAATAAAATAAAATTAAATAATTAGATAATGCAAGTATAATTGATGAAATAAATTAAACATCCTTAACTTCTGATAATTTATCAAATTAAAACAATTTCTTTTCACAACAAAATACAGAACAACAAAATTAAGATTTAATTACAAAAATATAAATTATGGAATTTTGTAAAAAAAATATTTGAATTTAATAAAATTATAATACAGCATAATATAATAAATTCAAATTATGTAAATGTATAAATTAGAAATTTTTTTTTAATGTATTTATTTTCAAAAATAAAAACTTAAATGACATGATTAAATATTTTACTTCTTATTGTACAATTTAAATATTTGATAAAGTGAAAACACATTAATATGAGATGTAAAAAATAGTTATACAATACAGTAGAACCTCAGTTTAACAGACTTTGATTTAATAGACAAAATATTCCCATCCTAAAGGAAAAATTTATAACCTTTTTATTCATAGAGAGAACATGCTAAAAGATAGGCACTGAGTCAATAAGTATAATAATATTTTATTCGTGCTTATATATTATAACAAAATTTTAATATATCTTATTGTAAGTTTGTTATTAATATATGTTTATAAAACACATTAGATTTAATGGATATTCAACAATAGTGAAGACTGTTTCCTCCCAATTAGTCTGTAAAATCAAATACCCATATCTACCGTATACAGAATTATTCATCTAATTATCATATCAACCATTTTGTAAAAATATTTCACAGATTCTCTTAATTATCTTTTGATATTGAAAAAAATATTTCAATTATATACTTGCATTTTATTGCTTTAAAAAGAATAAAAAAACATTTCTAATTTCTGTCTATTATACAAATACCTGTCCTCATCAATAAAGAAGTTATTTCAAATGCTGAAGAATAAGCTTGCTTTTTTCCAATAAATTCATCTAAAATAATATCTTTCTTAATTTCTGAAACTGGTTTAATATTTTCATCAGTATGAAATTGTAAATTGCTTAGATCAGTCCATGTAGCTGTAGGAACTTCTATTTTAGAAAACTGACCACACATACATAGTTCATTTGTAAAATTCCATAAATGATTATGTATGTTATCTATCTTAAAATCATATTTTTTACCTGAATGCACACTTACTGCAATTTCATAAATAGCAGAAACAAAACTTTCTGCTATTATTAGTATTTGTTCTTTAGAACATCTAAAAATGTTGCTCATCTCATCAATTGTATTATTAATCTGAAATATGCAAAATATAATGTAAATGTCTAAAATATTTAAGTGAAAATGTAAACATCAATAATATAATAACAACATACCTTTTTGTATAAATGTGCTGCTAATAAACTTTCAGTACATCCAGCTCCAAAGGACATAAAACGACTATTAACTAGTCTATATAATGTATCTATTGCTTGTCTACATATAATCTGCAAATAAATGTATTTGTTAAGTTCTTATTTAACTATTAATATAATTTAATAAATATAAATTTTTGTTCATAACAGTTTTGTGGTCAATTTACAATTTTTTTTTTCAAATTCAAATAATGTTTATTTGTAATAGGGTATACCCGTTACAAGGGGATGTTACAAGTGATAACCAACCCAAGTTGGTTTTTTCTCTAATATAACATATAATTTCCAATATAAACATCATCTTATCTATTTTCTTAACATTAACATACTTTTTGTATTATAAACTTAATTCTAAACACTTATCCTGTTAGTTCATTACAAAAGATATTTTTTTCTTTTTTACCGATATGAATTAGTCAATTAACAGTACTTTTCTGTTTGGAAAAGGTACTTGATATTTACATTGACATTTTTAACCAATGCATGGCGGCTATATCCAAAGACCGTGATCATTGAAGTACTCACAGTTGACTTTTTAACTATTTTCTTCTTTTATTTAATTTTATATGATTGAAAAATCACATATGGCTGAAAGGTATATAAGTTAATTTACAAATAACAGAAAATCTTTTAATCTGTTATTTCCTTTATTAATTTAATATCATTAAGAAAATAACTTGATCTTGTTTCTTTATAAATCAATTTTTGCAAGAATATGCAAGATATCACAACAGTGTTTTTAAAAATAATTAATTCTATCCCGGGATTTCCCGGGATCCTGGGAAACAGTTCACTTTTATCCCGGGATCCCGGGACAAGCAAAAGACCGGGAAATGAAAAACCCTAAGCAAAATGTAATTACCACAATGTCTCTACTTTTAATTAACTTATTTTTCATAATCAAACATTTTGATGATAGGAGAGTACTCATCAACATTAAGTAATAAAAAAACAAGAATTTTGTAAAAACTGCATTATAATTAGCTGCTTGCACCAGCTCATGTAATATTAATTTTAATTAGTTTTGTAATAATCAATTTTAAATTAATAAATTACAATAAAAAGTTAATGTTTTATTACTGTTTGAAACTATTTTATTCCAACTTGTAAATCAGTAAAATTTATAATGAATATATGTGCATATATTCTTTTTAGTTTTTAGTGGCCTAGTTGTTAAAAATTACCAATATACCATTAACTGTAACATAGCTATAAATACAAAAAGATATGTTATCCCTGCTTGATATTTTTTATGCACACAATTGGGTATGTAAATGGAAAGTTGTATCACAGTTAATAAATTTATTAACTTTCTGTTTAATTTCTTATTTGCTTATAACAGTAACATTAACACTACCATCTAACATTATCAATATGTATTTTCTTTGGCAACTGTAAAAAGCATCTTGAGATGTAGAAATGAGTAACAACTAATTGAAAAATGGAAATGTTTGTTAGTTTATGAGATAACTTTCAAAGCAAATATAAATATAGTCAGTATGATAACAGAATAATGCATTAAATTTTTGATAATTTAATTCCATCATGATGCAAGTTTGGATGAAATTACAATAGAGTCTCGAAAACTCAGCACTCGATAACCCGGCAGTCCAGATAACTTGGCCACACCCTGGCAGGGCAAAAAAATCCTTAGTTAATTAATTTTCATTATAGACAGCTTTATGCCTCATAAAGTATTTTTCTGAGGTCTGTCTTATCAGGTAAATTNAACAATATTATATGCAGTTTTACTCAAGGGATGTGTGTCACCAGGTACAACATAAAACAGAATGTAAATTTGTGCTCCACCCCAAGTAGTCCCAGATGAATGCTAGATACATATGCAATTGTACATGTATCTAGCATTCTATGTAATGTTTAATAGAAAAACATTAAAATATTTTAATGATATATAATGAATAACATTTTAATCTGATGTTTCCAAATATGCAGAGCAAAATTTTCTTATACTGTATCAAGCACACTAATTGAGAAAAATACAAGTAAATCAAAGTTTACACCACAGTGGGTAGCATATAGTTGTTCTTGCATGGATTAACAGAAACTGGAGAAATATTGCTTACTAACTTAAGAGTCAGATTCAGTGGCACTAGAAGTGAGTTAACCTAATCATTCACCATCCACAAAAACATGAATCCATGTGTAACAATCCTATGCAAAACAAAGCCTATGATACGTGGGAGTAGAGCAGGCCCTTTTAGCCTTTTGTTTTTTTTGAACAAATGAAATGTTTAGAATGTTTCTTTATTAATAAAATGCAGTCTTAAAGATTTTATTTTATATTAATAAAAATAACATTAATTTTATAGGCACCTATAAAATTAATCACTAAAGGCCGCAAAGGTTACCCGCAACTCCTTCCCTCAATAGGCCTGCATACTATAATAATTTCAATGGCTTTATTCAGTTTTATCGTAAAGTTACAAGATTTGTTATTATTATTCAATTTTGAAGACAATATTTCTATTGAAACCAGTGAAAATTATTGTAAACTTTAATAAAACTATATAAAATTTTCAATTGAATTCTACTTTATATAATTATAATAATAATTTTAAAAATTTTGAATCAAAATTAACTACAAATAGAAAAGGAAAAAAAATCTAACTGTGTTAATATGATAAAGAAAATATTAAAAATTAGATTCTAATAAATATTCTAAACATAATAAAACAATTAATAATTTAGCTTATTTATAATACATTAATTTCTATTTTTAATTTTAAGTCTTAATATATATGAAAATCTTCAATTGTTATATCTTAAATTAAAAGAATCATTGATTCAAAGTGCAAATTATTGTTATTCAAGTTATATTGAAATGAGTTTTAATCTAATTTTAATTATCAACTTCAATATTTTGTTTTTTGCAATGAAATTTTTTCAGTTTTATTTATCAAGTGCTTAAATATGTTCCAAACTTATGCAACAGCATATATTTTGATTAAATATGTAAGATATAAACAAAATTTGTAAAATGATTTGTATATTCTGCAAATGTTCAAACTGAAATTATAAAATGTTTCAAAGTTATATAGTCATTGTTTTATGCTTCAGGAATTTGTATGGAATTTATTAATATTGATTGCATTGTATATCTTTTCATATATTTTTGGAAAGAAACTGAAGATTTTTTTTGGAATTATAATTTTATTTTTTTATAAATTTCTAAAACTTTAAAACTAAGAATAATATTACAAAATGAATATATTATATAAGAGCAAAAACACAAATTTTAAAATATTTTATATAATAAATATGAATAAATAATAGAATATTGATTAATTTTTTAGTTAAATCTAAAATTCCTTAAAAATAACTTAATAATTGTTAAAAATTCATTATATTTAACGTCAACACACAAAAAATTATTAAAGATAACTACTGATAAATATTAATTATAATATTATTTTAGTACTATATCATTAAATTAAATTAAATTTATAATAATTACAATATTTGTAAAATATTAAAACCACGGTTCTTTTTCTTCTTAATAAATAAATTACTTTATATAATTACACCTTCCAGCTAAAATTTTAATAATAATAATTTAATTTTTGTAAGAAGGAAATTTCAATGTAATAAAAATTATATAGAACCACCTTGAATCATCAATACATCTTTAAAATAGGTTTATATTATAAGCTATTTTATCCAGTATAAAAAAAACTTTCAACCCTGTTTTCATTTAAAGATATAAATTAAGTCAATAATTATAATATAAAAATGTAAGTACAAAAACTTATATTTTTAATTGCTGCATTTTACATTTTTAATAAAAAATAAAAAAAATGATTATTTCTTAACTACATTCGTATCAATATACTACTATCAGACTATCTACTTTAAAATTTAAATAAATAATAAAATAAATGTATAAAAATGTAGAATAGATGAAAAATATATTAACATGAAAACATAAATGAATAAAATTAGGGAAATAAGCATTATTACTGCTTATTTTTCCTAATTTAAGTATTAAGTATTTTAATACTTGGGTTCAAATTTTTACCTTAAAATAGAAAAATTACATTTATATAAGTGAAGAATATGTAAATATATAAGCACTAAATACAGTGTTTATGCCAAATTAATCAATCCACCTTTAACATTAGGTGAAATTGAAGTTCATCCACCATTCACTGTTAAAGGTGCATTGATTAATTCAGCAGATTAACTAAAATGGCTAATTCATCCTTGTTTAAGTGTTTATTACAAGTAAAATTTATATAAAATTTGTGCTCCACCCCAAGTAGTCCCAGATGAATGCTAGATACATATGCAATTGTACATGTATCTAGCATTCTATGTAATGTTTAATAGAAAAACATNTACATGAAAGTTACTAAACTTAATAAAAATATAATCTGTTAATTATGAAAAAGTACTTTATAAGCAATTCATAAAAACTAAAATTAATAATTTATTTTTATTATTGCATATCTTCTGCACATATCAATAAAAACAAATTACAAATTCATCAGGTCTACATCAATAAATGAATTTACTTTTGAAATATTTATTTATTAAATATTTTAAATTCTTTCTGCCTTATGTTTAATAAGAGGATCTTTTATTCACACCCATCATGGATTCAGTAAAATCTGCAATAAAGTAGTGGAATGGTGGGGGATGGCTTGATCATCTAAGAAAGTTTTTGAGGATTGAACCCAAATTTGAATCTCAAGATCACTCAGAGCAGCAAATGCATGCCTTAACAGCCTCAACCATCAACCAGTATCTTTATTAAAACTGATTTACAGGATAGCCATAAATTGTTAAGTACATTTCAGTAATGAATAGTAAATGAATCAAAGAACTAGTATCTAATTGTATTATATATCAAATCATTCAGCAACTTAATTTTTACAAATACTGTTTATTATGTCCATGAAATTTGTTTAAATATTTATTAATTGCTTTTTGGATTCTACACCAAATAAGCATTTTGTTTAATAATGGAGTTGATTTGATGTTAAATAAATATTGTCATTTTGTTCTTAAAACTGATGACAGTTAAAAATTTTTTCATTTACAATAATATTAATAACAGTTTTAACTCAGCTCAATTAAATATAACTTGTTAGCTCATATAGCATGCCCCTAAACCAAAATATTAAGAGGTATAAAAAAAGGACCTAACAATGAAAGCAAAATGTACATTTCTGTAAACATGTTTTAAAACTTTTTGTATTTTGAATAATTTTTATTACAAGAATTTAATAAATATAATAATAATAACAAAATTTAATATATTATTAAATAAGATAACAGAAAACTTCATTACAGTTTCTTGACAGAGTAATGAATTTATAATATATAAAAATAAAGTATAATAAAAATGACAGAATAAATCTAAAACACCATAAAAGATTTTTATTAGATTAAAGATTGAATTTTAGGGTAACTCCTAATTGAATCTTTACATAAAATTACAGAGATATTATATATGTTACAAGGAAGGTCCAAAGAATCAGTAATCCTAGAATTGCGTAGACAAATATTAAGATTGCTGACAATGTTTTGTGCATTGTTGAAGTGGAATTTTAATTCAGACTTTGCTGGAACACATTAACTTAAGATTGCCTAAAGAGGTTTGGACAATGTCCAAATATTGATATTTTTATTCACATGTTAACTACTTTACCAAGCTGAATAGGCATGAGATAAAAAAAAATTAAAAAAAGAAAGTGTTTTGTCAAATACTTCATTAAAGAATAAACCTTACTTATAAGAATTGAAATATGTCAGTAAAAAGAGAACAAACAAAAATTCAATATCTTACTAAAAACTTATGAATCACTTTTCCTGAGGCCTAATTATTAGCACAAGAGTTTGAATTATGGCATCAAAAATTGAACAGCAGTTCTGCCTTTTTACATTTGCATATGTTTGTTCTGCACTTTTTTATGCAATGACACTTGATGAATCTGGAAATACTGTATTTATTATAATATACAGCACCCTTTAATAAAAGGTGCCCTCTGATATACAGCATAGTTATAAGGTGAAAAAGTTGTAAACTGCATCCTCTAATATCAGGCTTAAGAGTTACTTAAATCAGACTTTCCTAACTCAGCTGAGCATGGATAAATGATCATTTGATTATGTATTGGGTTGTTTGGAAATTTGNTAAATGTATTGTTCTAAAATGATGTTTAGTTATAAAATTTATAAAAGATAAAATAGTTAGTTCAATACAGTCAGAAAATATATTATATTAGCCAAAAAAGTAATTAGATTGAAATTTATAACAATAGATACTTTTTCCAGTTTTAAATTGGTTTATGATTGTAGTAAAATCCAATTCAACATGAGGACAGAAAATGCAACATTCCTGAAAGTTAATTTATTTAAACAAAATCAAATCTATTATCATCAGTAATTTCATTTGCTTTAAGAATAAAAAACAAAAAGAAACAGAAAAGCATTTTAATTAAACTTTTGATTCAATTGTTTTTCTATTTGGTAGAAATGCTTCTAATTTCTTAGATTCATATTCTTAAATTATCTAAAAATGGCAATAGAAATAGAATTTTTGAAAATTTTTTGCTTTAAATAAACTGACTACAAAAAGTTATATTTTCTCTCTTTCATTTACTAAAATGCTGTGTAAATGCAATATCATTAATTTCACTTTCAAGTCAAGCATTAAATTATTGAATTAATATTTATTTTATAAATTGAATTCAATGAGCTAATAATCTGTTAGTATATTATGTAAACTTCATTTACGCCAGATAAACATACATAATTATTTATTAAAACTGCTTTAAAAGTTAAAATAAACCACTTCTCAGCATCCCAGTAAATTACTAAAAATATTGTTGTTATTTAAAAATAAACATATAAATTAATTTCTACTAAAACTTCAGTATATCACATTTCATTTATTTTTTTTACTTTCATTAGTGAAAGATTAGTATTTCTATGTAAATATTTTTCAGTTTTTGTGATTTTATTTTATTTTCCCAGGGTAATGTTACTTTTTTTACAATAAATATATCAATTTACTATATTGTATTCTTATATAATAATTATTGTTATTATTATTATTGATTTAGGTATAATATAAAATTTTAAAAGATGAATGAAGGTAATAAATTTTATGAATTTATTAAACTTTTCAAAATATGCTAAATAATAAATTCACATACAATAAAACAGACTGTAACTATAAAAAAAAATTACATTTCATTCACAAAACACTCTAATTTGCAATATTGCCTTTAAAAGTACTTTTTACTCATTTATATTTATCAATCATACTTGTCAACAGTGGTACAGTACTTGTCTAAAATATGAACTCTGAAACAGTTCAGCATTAGACAAATACTATCGGTTTTTATGTTCATAAAATTTTCACAATTTGAATGTTTACCTTCATTCATCAACATAAATCATGTAAAATACCCAAAACAACTTCTTCCTAGCAATCAACAATATTTTATTACCGATAGTTAAGACCTTTCGGATGGTTAACCATCCAGCATCAGAATCAACTAATCTATTGAATAATAGATTTCTAGAATACATTTCAAAGAATAATCATAAATGTAAATAATATAACATTCTCAAAAACATTGTATTATTTACATTTTGAGTTTAAAAAACATTTCACTTTATATTTTCAATCAGAAACATGAAAAAAAATAAGTGTTATTTTAAACAATCATTTTATTCTAGAATCTATAATTTGATACATTAGTTAACAAATAAAAAAAAATTGTTGAATACTAGACAGAAACTGTTTTAGACTTTTATATGTAAAATTTTCACTTCTAAATAGTCCTTTTCTCTTATCATACATGTTCATCAGTAATCAACAATAGAGTGCAATGTGTTTTAAAATAATTTAATCAGATTTAAGATTTTTCACATAATGTTTTTAAAACATTATAATTTAAAAAATATATATTGGGAATCAATTCTAATAAGCAAAATTAGGGTTTCTCAAACGGGATTCTGGGATCCCGGTTGTTTTTTTAACCCGGGAAATATCCCGGGAAATTTTTCTTATCCCGGGAAATCCCGCAAATTTCTTAAAAATTCACTTTTTTTCTTATTTTGTGTTAAGGTTGAGGAATTTTGCAAATAGAAAGCATAATTAACTCATTCACTGTCAGAATACATTTGTATTTATTAATTTTAAACCTACCTATTAGTTTTTTT
>NW_019386852.1:0-10829 GCF_000671375.1 Centruroides sculpturatus | reverse complement strand
CTGGGCCACACCCTGGCAGTTAGAAAAAATCCTTAGTTAATTAATTTTCATTATAGACAGCTTTATGCCTCATAAAGTATTTTTCTGAGGTCTGTCTTATCAGGTAAATTACTATACACAGTGTATTCATTAATTTTCATTTTCATGTAGTAAAGGCTCTATGCCTTCATAAAGGATGTACTTTTCCTTTGTTTAAGGGTATTTGGGCAGTTATATTCTCTGTTATATTCTCAAGTAAACAATACATACAAGTACAGTACAGTATTTTCTGAGGAAACACTCATACTTATTTTTTTTAACCCCATTCCTGATAACCCAGCATTTTCACAAACTCGGCCACCCTTCGGTCCACATTATGCCGAGTTTTCGAGACTCTACTGTATTAGCTTTTAACAAAGAAAATAAATTTCCAATAAGGTAGAAACTTGTACTATACAGATTTAAAAATAAGAAACTATAACTATTTCATTTAGTGTTTTTTGACATATTCTAAGTTTATAATTTTCAAAAGATTTTTAATTTTGAACAAATACTTAAATTATTTAACACATTAATAAACTTTATGCTTTTGTACTTTCTGAACATAAAAACATATTTATTCTAAAAATATAGAGTTTGTTTTATTACAGTATAATACTAATATTTAATTTAATAATGTATAAAAATATTCAATCAAAAATTAAAATTTTTATTCTTATCACAAAAATATTTCCAATAGGAAAAGAGAAAAAGTATTTTAAAATTTATTTTAAATTGTATTTGAAGTTCAATATATATCACTTATTTTCAAAAGTTAAAAAATGTTTATATTATGTTTTTATGATTGTTAGTTAAACCCATTGAAATTTTAGCTTATTTAAACTTATGTTTAATTGCTTTCATAATATTAAATTATATACTTTTTACTTTCCTGTAATGATATAAGTAATGTTTATTTAAGCACAAAATTTTAGCTTTTAAAGATTACTATCATTCTCTTAATATATATTTTATAGTATTTTCATTATTAAATGTTTTCTTAGTTTCATTAATGGAGTTTAAATTCTTTTATCAGCACTCAACAATAACTTTTTCAGAATAAACTGAATAAATTTATAATTATGGTGGTTTGAATCTAATTATTTGATTTCAATAAATGATTTTATAAAGATCAGAATTTATTTAAATTTTTGTTTTTATGGCTTGACTGTATTTTTTTACATGAAAGTTACTAAACTTAATAAAAATATAATCTGTTAATTATGAAAAAGTACTTTATAAGCAATTCATAAAAACTAAAATTAATAATTTATTTTTATTATTGCATATCTTCTGCACATATCAATAAAAACAAATTACAAATTCATCAGGTCTACATCAATAAATGAATTTACTTTTGAAATATTTATTTATTAAATATTTTAAATTCTTTCTGCCTTATGTTTAATAAGAGGATCTTTTATTCACACCCATCATGGATTCAGTAAAATCTGCAATAAAGTAGTGGAATGGTGGGGGATGGCTTGATCATCTAAGAAAGTTTTTGAGGATTGAACCCAAATTTGAATCTCAAGATCACTCAGAGCAGCAAATGCATGCCTTAACAGCCTCAACCATCAACCAGTATCTTTATTAAAACTGATTTACAGGATAGCCATAAATTGTTAAGTACATTTCAGTAATGAATAGTAAATGAATCAAAGAACTAGTATCTAATTGTATTATATATCAAATCATTCAGCAACTTAATTTTTACAAATACTGTTTATTATGTCCATGAAATTTGTTTAAATATTTATTAATTGCTTTTTGGATTCTACACCAAATAAGCATTTTGTTTAATAATGGAGTTGATTTGATGTTAAATAAATATTGTCATTTTGTTCTTAAAACTGATGACAGTTAAAAATTTTTTCATTTACAATAATATTAATAACAGTTTTAACTCAGCTCAATTANTGATCTTTGCTTATAAAAAACTGATCCAAGTGATTTTTGACATTGTCATTTCAAGTAAATGTCTTACATTTAAAAAAATTTTGTATAGACCGGAACAAGTAATAATCTGAGGGTGCCTGATCTGGTGAATATGGTTGGTGTGATAGCACATCCCATCTAAGCTGTAACAGTTTCTGACAAGTTACCAAATTTGCATGATATTTGGCATTATCATGGTAAAACACTACACCTTTTTTGTTGATCAATCCTGGCCTTTTCTATTTGATGATATTACTCAATTTGTTTACTCGATGGTGGTACATTTTCGAATCAATTGTTAAATTGTCTGATAAAGCTAAAAAAAAAATTTCCTTAAAATCCCACCAAAAAGAGCATCTCTCTTTAAGAACACATGGAACCCATATATCAAGCTTTGAAATGAAACCAATTCATTTCAAGTAATCATAAACAGTTCAATTCGACAAATTTAATCTCTTAGTGATTTCACATGTTGTTATTTGGCAGTACAATCAGTACCTTTATTTTGTTTTCATTGGCTTCAACTGGCCATCCAGAATGTGGTGCATCTTCAATACTAAAATTGCAAGAACAAAATTTTGTAAACCAGTTTTGGCACTGTCTTTCTCTCAACACATCTTCTCCATACATGTACCAAATTTTTTTCTTGCTTGAACAGCATTTTGATTTTTTGGTAATAAAAAACCAAAATATGCCAAAAATGGTGCTTTTGATTTTTCATATTTAATGGGACACCGAAAAAGAACAATTGTACAGAATCAAACAAAATTTTTTACAAATAAGCCTTAAAATGTCAGCTATCAAAGTATATAATGAAAATTTGGTTTAAAATGAAATTGGCTAATTCCTCTAGTAATAAAGAAAAATAAAATTACTTTCCGAACAACCCAATACTTCTGAAAAAATCCAGAAAATTAATTAATTAAATAAAAATTATTAATGTAATTATCTGTCTCCAAGCTTTTCCTCCTGAAAAATTTTCTTCAGACATCCATGTAACCGAGTAAACTTAAGATTGACAGGGTAACATATGAACAAAAAAATCAATATTTGGAAATTGCCCAGATCTCTTTTAGGCAACCATAAATTTGCCTAATTCATTTTCAGGCAAAGTCCAACATAAAACTTTATTTCAGATAATGCATAAAACACTCTTGGCAATCTTAACTTTGCTTAGACAATCCTAAGATTTCTGATCCTTTGAACCTTACCTGATATCTGTGTGGAATATATTTTGTATTTCAATGTTTTGTAAAGCAATAATTTGTAATTTTCTATAGAGATCTGATGAAGAGCTAAACAACTATAAGTATATGCTCTAATTTAATATGTAATAAAAAATTGTCCTTTACTATTGTTTTGATTTTACTATGACATTTTATGAATGACTTTAATCTTTTATACACTAGATAAAATTAGTCCCTTCAATGTTAACTTTTTAAAAATTTATGAAATTAGAAATTCATTTTTTTAAACTGATACAATAAAATTTTAAGACCAGATCATTAATAATAAAACATTAATATTTCTATATCTTGAGTTTTTAGTAATATCTTTTTATATTTCTACATATTTTAAATCTAATATTTTTTTATAATATTTGATAAAAATATTAGATTTACAAAATAAAGCATATACTGGGTGATCATAATTAAAGTACTCCTATTCAACATCTGAAGGGATATGTAGCAATCCAAACTTGACCAAATTTTACATGCTGATGTTTCTGGACATGCAAAAGAAATTTCCAAGGAGAAAAAAATTTAGTTCCAAAACTCATTACTGTAATGAGCAGCAAAATAATACATAGCATAGACATCAGGCATATATATAAGGTATGGTCAATTTCTGGGCATAAAACTGCTTATGGCATTTGAAATATCACTCATATCTCTCATATTACTGTAGATCAACATCAATGCTTATACCATGCCTGAATGCATCTTGTGAAGCTGTTTAATGAAAGCAGTGCTAATGCTTTGAGTGCACCTTGAGAAATTACACCAAGGTTTTTTAACTACTTGTAGAGCCAGCAGATCTCATAGTGGAAAGTTTTGGAAATAAAATTTTCCACTGTAGAAATCTTTTCTGCTTGTCTAGAAATGTCAGCATACAAAATTTGATTGAGTTTATACTGCTATATATCACTCCTATCTTATCCTAATCTATAATAAATATGAAAATAACTTAAACATTTCTGCAGTTATGTATTTCATTTTAATTATTACTATTTTACTATGTTAAGTGATATGCTAGAAAAAACATATATTCTGTTTTTCAGAATATCAGTGTGCAGATCATTCAGTTTCAATTGAAATTTTTTTTACAAATTCAGAAAACAATAATACAACTGATATTAATCAAAAAACCTAACTCACAAGACGTAGATAAACAAAATCATCTTCTAACACATTCTCAACAGCATGTAAAAAGAAACTGAAGAAAAAGATTAAAAAATAAAGAAAAGTACGTATTTAAATACGAAAAATAATTCACATATAAATGAACATATTAAATATTTTATTTTCTTTTAAAACTTTAAATTTTTTAAAGTCTCTTAAAATGAATTATTTGACAAATATAAATAAAAAAAATAAGTATTTTACAAAAAGTTATTAAAATTTTTTTAATATTAATTAAAAGATGTCATATTCTTTGTCAAATTTCAAGTTTTTAACAATAGAAATAAAAATAAGTTTAATAAGATATTAATAAAAGTACATTTGAACAGCACATAAATTACATGAATTTTAAGATTAATATGTTTATTAAAAATTAAATTATACTTACATTTGTTTCATTTAATGCTGATTCAATGTTATGACATATTAGTAACGTCCACATTGTATCATTAGACTGCAGATTAACATATGTTTTCTTATTAATTTTTTTCATTTCAATAGATGTTACATTACCTACAACATTTAAATCTTCTGGAAAAAGTAAAGTTTCTATTGGACAAGCTCCTAAATAAATAAAATTTTTATTATTATAAAATTAATTATACTAAATCTTGAATTATGTATTGAATAAAAATGAAACCATTTACATATATAACTTCAGCAAATTAATTATAAAATTGCATAGTAATTTCTTTTAATTTAAACATTTTGAAAAATTTTTAAATCATTATCAAAAAACAGAGAAATTTCAAATTTTAAATCTCTAATCTTAAAACTGTAAAATTAATTTAACAGAATTTGTTAACAAGGAAAAAAACATTTAAAAATATATTTTAATGAAAGAAAGTAGAAATTAACTTCTAAATTATTCTATTAATTAATGTATTAAATTTAGAGATGATTTTCATTTCTCAAAACATGTAACATTAACCTATTAAAGCATGATTTCCAACAAAGAATTAAAACAATTTGTAATTTTACTAATATTTGATGGAATGAAATATTTCTATATATAAATACATAACTAATTCAAAGCAGGAGTGTTTTAAACAAAAAAAAAAAAAAGCTGTATTTATTTTGAACAGTCACAATGCAGTTAAAAATAGAAANTTATAGGGGGGGTCTACGTGTATATTATTATAGTACATTATGTATGTATATTCTACTTAATGTATAGATTTTATGTATATAAAATTTAATATACGGTTTATAAGTGAATCCGGTATAAAAAATTTATTTTTATATTTTATTAAATTTTGAAATTACAGATTTATTTTAAAAAATAATAATAATAATAAAATAAATTGCTTTGTAAGAACGATAGAATCTTGTTATAAAATCAGTTTTCGTATACAGTATTTTATTATAGTGTTATATTCATTCGTATCTTATTGAACTTATATGTTTTATAAAATTCGATCAAGATCTATCCGTAAACGATAAAAAATAAAAAGAGTAGTAATAAATTCGGTATAGAGTTTCCTCTTGTCTCTTATAGCAATCAGTTTGGTTGTTATTTGAAGACATTTTACAGGACAAATATAGAAAAAGAACAATCTGAAATCTAACTATTACAATACCAAGATAGGTCGGATTTTTGATGGAAATCCGACATAACTATTACCTTATTGATCCAATGTTTGATAAAGTCGAATTGTTCTTATAAAAGATAATAAAAGGTAAACGATTAAAATTTATTTAAATTTTTTTTTTCTAATTTCTTAAATGGAGCTTTTTACGAATAGAAAATCGATAAGAACATCAAAGAAAAAGCTTTATAAATTTTGTAATTTAATAAATTTTTTCGTTTCGGTTATCTTTAATTCTTTTTATTAATATATATGTCATTCCCACAATTACTTTTAAATAATTTTATTTAAATAAAGTTAATTTAAATTACTTAAAATTGATTTTAGTTTCTAAACATGTAAAATGAAAAAAAAATCCAATAAGCATTTTTCAATTACAAACCTAACAATAAAAAATTAATTTTTAAAAATTTATATAGATAATTTTCAGAAATTGATTATAATAAATTTTAATCGGACGCCATTTTCTTTCATTAAAATAAAATTAATTGTGATAAAAGATAGATTTAAACTACATGAAAATAAATAACATATTTATAACATAATAATTAATTTATATATAATATATATTTTATATAAATCTGTTCCAAATTCCTGAGTTGAAAGTGACTTTATACAAAATTTATTTGTACATTAAAAATTCAAACCGTCGCCATTTTGTTTCTATGGCCTAAAATAAAATATATTTTAGAATACAGTATGTAAAATTTATTCAATTCCATTGGAATTCATAGAATTTATGTGATGTAAAGAATTCTGAAAATAAGCAAAACCTCCAAATAAAAATAACTCAAAAATTCCTCTTAACACTCCATTTAACAATTAGAAAAATATCATAAAAACATTAATTTTCTTATAAATTCCGAAATAAATCTTGTAGACTAACATGAAAGTGAATATAACATTGCACCATTCCATAATTGATAGAGGAACAAACTTATGATAATTAAAAATATATTATTTTATAAAAGCCCAAAAGTAATTTACGTCTTGGGAATTACATATCGTCACGAACTCTTAAGGAATTTCAATTTGAACTTATCTATCGAAAAATCTTTCTTAATTTAAAAGGAAAAGTTTTTGAACGAAAATAGCTTTTATTACTCGCAGAATATTTAGGCGAAAAACATTTACGATCAAGGAAAATCCATTTTAATTCCAAATTCACAAATTTGCATGCGATAAAACCTCATATGGATATTGGGACCCTTTCCAGAAACCTGAAAAATATTTTAAAAGATTAGATAAACCATTAAATGTTTAATAAAACTTTAATATTATTTTGTTTATGTTAGTGATATATCTTACCTTATCTGAATTACGAGAAATTTCACTAGATTTAAATTTAATCAAATATATATATATATAACAGGTATTATTCTTGAATTAATTTCGATCGAAATTCCTTAGAGAAAAATCTCTTTCTTGAGTCATATCTTTTTTTGTATTTCTCTTGTTAGTAAACCAGAAAGAAGAATATAATAATAATTCAATAATAATCTCAAGATTTGACTTATTAAAAATAATTAGGATCAGATTTCTTCTGTATAACCCGAATGGTCGCAAATCGATAACATTAGTAATAGAAACACAATAGAATTAAACTTTATATGGATTAAGGATCATATAAAAAATATAAAACATTTCTAAAAAATAACAAAATATTTTTTTTTATAAGAGGTCACTTTTATATAATCAATATATTTTTATATAACGTTTGTTTTTTAGTATTCTTTAATATATTTTTGAAGATATAATCCTTCGAATTCATACAATAGAAATTTTACTATTAAATTAAATTTTTGTATGATATAAAAGTCAATCAATTTTTTTCTTTTCTTTTTATTCTTTCCGCCTTGTGGGCACAGAGTGGACCTTTTTATCACGTTTGTAGGTTCAGCCGGGCCCACAACGAAGCATCCGGGTGATGAGGGAAGGGCCAGACCCAGGAAAAACCCTAGGATTTCCTTTTATTCTGGGTTTCCTGAAAAATTCCTGCGGTTTTTCGACTCATCGTGATTCATTCCTAGATCATCCAAAGCGGGTAAACAGACACCATAGATCAAATTGTTTATAGTATTATAATCCAGTAGACCCCCTATAACACTGTAGATAATTCCGTGTTATATGAATTCCATGTTGTACGAGTCACTTAGATTTTACAAAAACGTGTGCCGGACTGTGAGCGGCTCACGTATTTGTAAAATCTAAGTGACTCGTACAACATGGAATTCATATAACACGGAATTATCTACAGTGTTATAGGGGGGGTCTACGTGTATATTATTATAGTACATTATGTATGTATATTCTACTTAATGTATAGATTTTATGTATATAAAATTTAATATACGGTTTATAAGTGAATCCGGTATAAAAAATTTATTTTTATATTTTATTAAATTTTGAAATTACAGATTTATTTTAAAAAATAATAATAATAATAAAATAAATTGCTTTGTAAGAACGATAGAATCTTGTTATAAAATCAGTTTTCGTATACAGTATTTTATTATAGTGTTATATTCATTCGTATCTTATTGAACTTATATGTTTTATAAAATTCGATCAAGATCTATCCGTAAACGATAAAAAATAAAAAGAGTAGTAATAAATTCGGTATAGAGTTTCCTCTTGTCTCTTATAGCAATCAGTTTGGTTGTTATTTGAAGACATTTTACAGGACAAATATAGAAAAAGAACAATCTGAAATCTAACTATTACAATACCAAGATAGGTCGGATTTTTGATGGAAATCCGACATAACTATTACCTTATTGATCCAATGTTTGATAAAGTCGAATTGTTCTTATAAAAGATAATAAAAGGTAAACGATTAAAATTTATTTAAATTTTTTTTTTCTAATTTCTTAAATGGAGCTTTTTACGAATAGAAAATCGATAAGAACATCAAAGAAAAAGCTTTATAAATTTTGTAATTTAATAAATTTTTTCGTTTCGGTTATCTTTAATTCTTTTTATTAATATATATGTCATTCCCACAATTACTTTTAAATAATTTTATTTAAATAAAGTTAATTTAAATTACTTAAAATTGATTTTAGTTTCTAAACATGTAAAATGAAAAAAAAATCCAATAAGCATTTTTCAATTACAAACCTAACAATAAAAAATTAATTTTTAAAAATTTATATAGATAATTTTCAGAAATTGATTATAATAAATTTTAATCGGACGCCATTTTCTTTCATTAAAATAAAATTAATTGTGATAAAAGATAGATTTAAACTACATGAAAATAAATAACATATTTATAACATAATAATTAATTTATATATAATATATATTTTATATAAATCTGTTCCAAATTCCTGAGTTGAAAGTGACTTTATACAAAATTTATTTGTACATTAAAAATTCAAACCGTCGCCATTTTGTTTCTATGGCCTAAAATAAAATATATTTTAGAATACAGTATGTAAAATTTATTCAATTCCATTGGAATTCATAGAATTTATGTGATGTAAAGAATTCTGAAAATAAGCAAAACCTCCAAATAAAAATAACTCAAAAATTCCTCTTAACACTCCATTTAACAATTAGAAAAATATCATAAAAACATTAATTTTCTTATAAATTCCGAAATAAATCTTGTAGACTAACATGAAAGTGAATATAACATTGCACCAT
The DNA here is from genome assembly GCF_000671375.1 of Centruroides sculpturatus. Lineage (NCBI taxonomy): Eukaryota > Metazoa > Arthropoda > Arachnida > Scorpiones > Buthidae > Centruroides > Centruroides sculpturatus. Next base: position 1,231 of record NW_019386852.1, on the reverse strand, counting down.
TCCATAATTGATAGAGGAACAAACTTATGTAAATCTATATTCATATACAAATTCAGTGCAAATATATTCACATTTATATATATATATATAAATTACTTTATTTCCTAAAACCAATATTATTTTCCATTATATCAGCGATTCTATACTATTTCGAGATCGTGGCACATTCAGAATTCTTAGTGGCACACCCGATAAACCAGTGTCGCATCAGAGATGCTCTTATATATAGAAAGGAAACGAATTGAAAATCTATATTTTTATATAAATAAATATACAAATAATATTTATAAGTAAACAAAAAAAATTAATATATTTTATAATGATTTTTGTGGCATTCTTATAATAAGTTTGTAGCACATCAATACACCGCAGAAACACTACAGTCTGTTTATACAAAGATTTTTTTTTTTTAAAGTAATATCTCGATTATTTTAATATTAATTAAAAACTTATCCATTCTTTCTTTACCACAGAATTTTTAAATAAACATTTACTCAATTTTATGATATTAATTAGTTTAAAAAATTCATAATATTAATATATATTTTATTTTTTTATTTTTTGGTTCTTTTAAATTACAAAAAAAAACGTTTATTTCAATTAAAGTTACTTACATAAAACGTATTGCTTCATTATTTTTAAAAGAACTCTTAAAACTAGAATAAAAAATAAAAGTAAATATCACAAAAGAAAAAAAATAATAAATATATGTTTTTCAATTACTTCTTAGCATCATCATAATTATTTTGGAATTTTCGGAATTCTTAAAAGAGAATTTTTTTTTTATTATTATTATTTAAAGATTAATAAATGCGGGATATTTATTACATTACATAAATGTAGAACATCATCATCTTTTAAGTTTTTTACATAATTTTATCAATTAAGAACAGAATCTACATTAAAAAAATTCTTTTTAATTCCATTTTTACGCCTTCTTGCTCTTTCAAATTAACTAAAAACATCCATTAGAACATTCAATTTTCAGATATATTAAACTGATTGTATCTTATAAGTAAAAAAAAAAAGAAAAGAAAAGAAAAGAAAACATCGGTTTATAGCCGCTTTGTTTTAGTTGGAAGATCTTTAAAAATTAATTTCGGGGGGAGGAAAAAAATAGAGATTTAAAATGATGTAAAAAAAAACTAGGAGAACTGCAAAAAGGTATAAGTACAAAAGGCAGAGATAAAAACTCGGACATTTTTAAAAATAGAGTTAAATTTTTGAAGTC
>NW_019386851.1:17043-23333 GCF_000671375.1 Centruroides sculpturatus | reverse complement strand
GTTCTGTGAAGCTGGAACTAATGTATTATTGATGACCAAACTGACATTTTGTACATATCCAGCAATGCTGTTGACATAAATGAAAAGTAAATGTTTTTGGCCTCATTCAGGAGACTGTGCCAGGCTTCTATATGAGATTTTATTCTTTTTTAGCCAAACTTTTGGATTTTGGAACAATTTTTTAAAAACAAAGTTCTGGAACAAAATCCATTTAAACCAACAAAACTGTCTTGTTATTTCCATTATGTCATCAACCAAGTCACTAATTTAAAAAAAAATCTAACATTCCACAATAATTTTGTAGAAAACAAATCAGAGCTCAAAAATATAAAACATTGTCAAATGTATAAATGGCAGTGTATTTTCTTTTAAAATGTAACATGCTTTTAAAATGTATCTTCACATAAAGGATTGTCTATAAGTGATTTAAAGAGTTGGAAATCATTTCTGCATCTTTACTATTTTTACATATTCGTTGCTATGAGCTCATATATCTAGTGTTCTCAGTCTATCAGTGTCTGTTTAGGGTTTCCTTAATTAATTTGGAATCATCCAATGCATTGACATCCCTGACACTATCACATATTGCACCAGAGTGATGGGTGCATTGTTGTTGTCAAGGCTGAATTTCTGTTCTGCCAACCTTCATGCCCATGCCTTGTTACTAGATCTTGTGTATATGAGGCTATCATCAAATCTGCCTTCATATAGGAGGTATGGAATAGACTCCCAACAATTATTAAAATCATAATTACTTTTACTTTATTTTGATGGCACTGCTGGAAACATTAACGGTCAGTTTGGTCATCAAAAATATAAAAAACTAATATAAAGAATTAATGATATTTATAAAAGTAAAAATAGTAATGAATCCTAATTAAGTAAAAAATATAACAGAAATAAACAATGTTTATAATGATAAAAATTTTGATATATAAATTATAATGAGGTATAAATTTTGCTATTTCGAAGGTTGATGTATTAATACAATTATTTTAAACCATTTAGTTAATCTGAAGAAAATTTAATAATGAATATTTTTGACAAAATAAACTTATTACCATTACTAGAACACATCTGAAGTGTCCAATCATCTTGTCTGTGGGTTCATATTTTTGTGAAAGCTTTACTTGAAACTTTAATTGAAAATAATTTTCAAACTCATGTAATCTCTGTGTTACCAATGTAATATTAGTTGTTAGATGTTGGATCACCAATGTACCACCATACAGAACAGATAGTTATAGTGAGTTGAAGCCACAAGTATATTGATCCCAAATTCTGAAGGAGGCAAGTATTTGTCAACTCTATAATTGCCTCTTTCCATCTTCTAATCCATTCTTGTTTTTGTAAAAACATTTACTGTAGAGAGAGAAGTTATTCTTATCTTTCTAGAGTAAATGACTTATAAATAAGTGAATGATATATATCATGAATAATATTTGCTGAATTTAAATTACAATTAGGTTTACTTATCACCTATATTTTTATTAAAAGAATGTATTATATATGTATTTTGTATATATATAAAACAGTATGTTCTTTTAATTAATTAATTAATATAATTCTTGTTATATATATGTATATATATATGTAACAAGGTTACAGTATAGATTGAAAATATATAGTAATGTTTGAGTACATACAATTGTGATCCTTTAACCTGGCCTGCAGTGATCTGTATGTGGATTCTATATACGTTACTATTCTGTGGAATCTATCGTCCTGTAGTGAGATGCAGTATACACCTGGACACTAAAGCACCAGGAGTATACCGAATCCCACTAAACCTGCAACAAAACCTGTGGTCATTAGCTTTAAATGACAATTCTTTATTGTTTCCAGATGAATTGTGACATGATGTCCCTTCACTATCCACCACCATCTCTGCAAGTAAGCACTGACTTCCACTCCTCATAGCATGCAGCAATCTGTGCTTGCTCCTAACAGATAAGTGGTTGGCCATCTTTTTTTCCACTGAATGTATGGTCTCTCTGTCACTGCACACTACCAATGCAAAAATGATAAAAATCCATTGATTGATTGTGTGTGCATGTACTATACATGCATGCACATTTTTATTATAATTGCATTATAATTAAAAAAATTATAGCAATTTCTCAATGCCTACTTTCCACCTATCTTGTATATTAAAAATTTCTGAGAAGTTTATATATGATATAATGTATTAGATTCAGATACAGGTATCCCTCATATAACACGGTAGTTACATTCCATATTATGTGAATCCATGCTATACAAAACAAAAGACTAATGCAAAACATATGGTTACATTATAAAAGTTAGCAAAATTATACTATTCTTTTTTGTTAATAAAAGAAGTATGTTTATTAAAGTGATCAATAACTTATTTCCAATCAATAATTAACTAAAAATCACAATTTAAAGTACTGTATTATGCATTAATATTAATTTTAGTTAAACAAGGGTATTTTCTTTTCACAAAGTATCATGTCATCTCAGCTTTTTTGTTGATCTTGATCAGAAGTATCAGCAACATTTTTATATTTTTTTATTTTTATCATAAAAAATGTAGATGATGAAATAAAAATATATCAATCAAAAATTTGTTTTAGTGGGTCATGTTTGTTTAGTCAAGTACTGAGCAAGAGCAACTTTTTTCCAGAATTTGTGTTTGAATTCCAAGATACTGCCGTATTTCATTCATCATTTTATGAATGATTGCTTACATACAGTTAAAAATAAGTTTAATAAAACTCACCTAAAAATGTTTATTTAAACTTTACTAAATATGAAGATAATCTATAAAAAGAAAACACAGTCACAGTCTTAATGGCTAAAGTCTGAAAGCAACGACAATGACACCTGGTTGATGGGAAAGTTATGACAAGGAAGAAAAAAATTTCACTATTAGTTTTCATTAAAGTAAATCTAATGAAAAGCACAAAATAATTTGAAAATTTCAATACTCTAAAATCTATGGGCAAATTTAAGACAAAACATGTGCTTACTTAAATAAAAAGAATATTGAATAATGAAGCTTACACTTAAAAACTGAAATTTTGTACAGAGAATTTCTAAAACTGTGTTAGAACAAAATCAGAAATTGTGCTATATGGAGATATCTTTAATTTTAAACCACGTTAGAGCAAAACCATGTTGTACGAGGATACATGTATATATTTTCAAAATGTTTAACTTTAAAATTTATTTACTTGTATCTATATTTATTTCTACATACAATAAATTTTTATTATGAGACATTGGTTATAATTCATCTTGTAGACCATTACATAAATCCAAGCCTTTAAATGACAATATAATTGCTTGAAATGAGTACTGCTAAACTGAATATTATCTTAAAATACAAAAATTAAATTCATATTATTGAATTCTAGTATTTTGTCATTCTAATTGTTTGTAAAGTAATATTAACCTAAAATCTAAATATAACTTGTTTTTATTTTCATTAATTCTTCTTAATTTAAATTACATTTATTATTTATTGACTTCAAGCAGACCTATAACTATTAGAAAGAACAAGCTTTATGACTCCATGTGTAGGCTGGAGATATCTTAATCAATTTGATCAGATTTTGTGGTGACAATTGCACCAAGACCCAACTTAAAGTGCAGGGTGCAAGGTAACTTAAATTAATATCAGAAATGCTTTGATATTAATAAAGGAGATACTCTTTCCATTTAATTGTTTAAACGTTTTAACATCCTCTACTTCAATAACAGATTAAATGTAATAGAGACTCAAACATGAAGACCAGTTAAAATCTAAACAAACTTTACTCATACAAACATTTCCATATATTTAAAAATGGACATCAACAGGTAAACTACATCAAATGCAGAACGGAACAAAATTCATTAAATAGAATATAATTCAAATAAAAAGTTTCCAGTATCAGAATCTCTGTACATGCACTATAAAACAATCTCATATTTTGTACTGGGTTATGAAAAATTATACAATCAATAATTTAAAAGAAAGTCACAAACAGAAAAGTATTACATTGCATGCTCAAACCTCCCCTTCTGTTATACTTTTGTTTGTAACTTTCTCTTTAATTTATTGATTGTATAATTTTTCATAATCCAGCACAAAATATGAGATTTTTTATGACACATGTGTAGTTTCTGTTAGTGGAAATATTCTGATTTGAATTCAATTCAATGAATTTTGTTTGGTTTGGCATTTGATATAGTTTACTGTTGATGTTTCCATCCATTTAAAAATGGACATTTATTTTATATGAGTAAAGTCTGTTGGGATTTTAACTGGTCTTGTTATTTGTGAGTATCTTTGTTTAATATTTGTTTGGCTAGAATAATGAAAGATTCTAATATTAATCTTGAAATGACTGACCATCTTTGATGGGTCCTTACAGTTGATGGCATATGCAAATGCTGTTTTTGATCTTGACCAAGTTATAATGTGTGTTCCTGTGAACAAGAGGTTAATCTGTGTGGGTGATACTTGTAGCTCAGATTACATATAAAGTTAGCAAAGTCTTTATGGTCAGCAATACCTTTAAGATATGTAGGATCACCAGGTATGTTTACATTGGAAACAATGGAGAAGCAAGAAAGTGGATTTTCAATGTTAGTATAGTCTTGGCAGTGTTATTAAATTAATGACCATCATCAACCACTGTTGCAATGTAAATTACTTCTGGTATTTTGGTGTTTCCTTAATTTTCTTTGGACCAAATAAACAGATACAACAGATCCATTAACTAATAGACGCAAATTCAAAACATGCATGGGAGTTGTTGGATCACAGAATGGCAGATTAAAGTGATTCAACTTGTAGCAAACAAATTGGTAAGAGAAAGCTGGAAAGACCTAAGAAAAAAAGATGGTGTGACAATGTAGAAGTTGGCATCAAAAGCTGAGCATTAGTTTCTGGAAATGAAAGTCCTTGAATAGATACTAAAGAAAAAAAATAATGATGATAGTAGGACCATACTGAAGATGTAGCACTAGGGAGGAGAAAAATGCCTCTTTAAAATAGCTTGGAGATAAATAACAAATGTTTGCTTTTTGCATGTGATTAAATTGGAAATAAAATTTAGATTGAAGAACATCACTTTTATGGTTGACGAATTACTGATCATATGATTCTTATATAAACTGGTTGTTGCATTCATCCATATAACAATAGAGTGCAAAATAGATCTACCTAACAAACTTCTATAAAAATCATAACATTTAACTTTAAAAAATATTTAGAAGATATTGTTTACAATAAACTTCCCGAAGCCCAATACATTCATACTAAACCAAATAATCACCATAATTAATTGGGTTATAAATTGCTATTAATAATGATTAGATACAGTAGAGTCTCGAAAACTCGGCACTCGATAACCCAGCAGTCCGGATAACTCGGCCACACCCTGGCAGGGCAAAAAATCCTTAGTTAATTCATTTTCATTATAGACAGCTTTATGCCTCAAAGTATTTTTCTGAGGTCTGTCTTATCAGGTAAATTACTGTACACAGTGTATTCATTAATTTTCATTTTCATGTAAAAAAGGCTCTATGCCTTCATAAAGGACGTACTTTTCCTTTGTTTAAGGGTATTTGGGCAGTTTATTCTCTGTTGTATTCTCAAGTAAACAATACATACAAGTACAGTACAGTATTTTCTGAGGAAACACTCATACTTATTTTTTTTAACCCCATTCCCAATAACCCGGCATTTTCACAAACTCGGCCACCCTTCGGTCCACATTATGCCGAGTTTGAGACTCTACTGTATTAAGTAATTTGGTATTAGAGGTAGACATCAGGTGCCATCTCTAATGTAAATTAATAATTATAATTTTTAATAATTTATTAAATGATTTAGAACTATCTAGAAGAAAAGAACTAGCCTGGAGCAGGATTTGAACTCACAATCTCTGCTTACCATGCAATACACTTGCAGTTACGCTACCTGGACCTCCAAGCAATTCTTCACCTCCAGACATATTTAGACTTTAGATATAACCATACATGGTTACTCATGGTACTGGCTAGTTTTTTCTTCCAGATGGTTCTAAATTATTTAATAAATTATTAAAAATTATAATTATTAATTTAATAAGAGATGGCACCTAATGTCTATCTCTAATACCAAATTACTTAATATCTAATCATTATTAATAGCAAATTTAAAGTCTGATTAATTTTGGCAATCATTTGATGGAGTAGAAAATATTGTTATTTTTAGTTTAAAGAAAATTCATAAAATTATATATATAATTTTATGAATTTTTTAATATATAATAATAATAAATTTAATAAAATAG
>NW_019386851.1:2531-16039 GCF_000671375.1 Centruroides sculpturatus | reverse complement strand
TCACAGTTGACAAACTTTTTTGATGTATTATAGATATATTCATGTAAAATAAATTTTCTTACCCAGTGATGATAATTTCAGGATAACTTAATGTCGATGTTCCCCATTCACCACCATTTATAGGCCACTCCTTAAATTACAGAAATTAATTAATTCATTATGAAATGAATATCATTTATAAATTACTATACATTCACACATTATATAGGTGAGAGTAAAAAAATACTGTAAACCAAAATTACTTTGTGACAGCAGGGGAAACTGACTTAAAATAGATTTATATCCATTTCAAAATTTTGTTTGCAGTAAAAGATTGATATCTTGTATAGTGATGTTACCTGACGCTACTGCTGAAAAGTACTGGATGTAATATTTCCCACTATTGTTATTCCATCTGATAACCAAGAAATTGAATGATGTATGAAATGTGAGATACTTTCTTTGGTTGTAAAAAAAACTAAACCAGTTGATATATTAAAAGTATGTTTAAGTTAGTGTTATTCTTGCTTATAATTAATTTTTACTAATTAAGTAAAGTTTATTGTACAAGGTGTAAACCTGTTAAAAAGGGGATTACAAAAATGTATCCAACCTTAGTTGGTTTGTAATATAATACATTAATTCCAATATAATCTACATCTTGCCAAAAACCATTGACATATATTTTTGAGTGCTAGAGACTTAAATATATAACTTCGTCTGTCATAGTACTCAACTATAGAAATCTTCTAGACAGATTACAGAAATCATTAATAAATACAATTTATAACTATATGGAAAATTGTTACATAAACTTATCATTGTTGCTCTTAACCTATGTACAGAGGTTGTATTAATCTTATTAATCACAGCTTTCGTCCATGATGGGAAATTGAGAAATTTTTATACAATATTATAAGTTATTGTTTTCTCTTCATATAATCTTATAGCATAGATATATATAATAACAAAGATACAAGCACAAAACCCTTAATATCAAAATATATTATTACTAGCAGACCCTGCCACGCGTTGTTGTGACTCAAAATGTATCTATTATAAATGTATAACACTTCCCCCATTGGGAGGAGGGAGATTTTTCGAAAAATCTCTTCTTAGTGTACATTCTTTTGACGTACCCTATTAAAACCCAATCAAAAATGCAAAAAACCACATCTAAAATAGTATAATAGAAGCCAAGTTCTTCACAGTAAGCCTTAATCCTGTCCCTCTCCCCAGCAGGGGAATATTGAAAAATCCCTTTTTAGTGTATATTCTGTTGATGTACCCTATTAAAATGCAATTAAAAAAAAACTCAGTAGGGAGAATTTCAACATGTATATTATATAAAAACACGTATGCATTTGAATGCAGCGATGTGTTAAAATTTCAAAGGAATCGGTAGGAACAAACGAACATTACATTTTTATTTATATAAATAGATAGAAGATGATCTGCTTTAGTTCATCCTCATAGAAAAGCATGTCTCACAGAAAAGCAAACTTAAGTCGTCGTAATCATAGTGCCATCTGTTGGACATAAAAGCCTTAACCCTAGATGATATCTTTTAATTTATATGAATGCTTAACGGAATAATATACAGCCTATGACCACCCTGAAGTTCCATTCTAAATATTGGTGAAAAATTTTTTGAAATCGGATGAGTAGTTTCAGAGATTACCCCGTACATCCAAACTTACAAACATTACCTCTTTATAATATTAGTATAGATTATACTATATCTCACAAAATTACTTGAATTATAGCTTTTCTAAATATCTCGACACAAATAATTTCAGAAACATTTTATATCTCCTGAAAGCTTCGCTCTATTATACACTATAATATCATAGAACTTATTATAGATTACTTGTCAACAGAATTTAAATAGTTATCATCATAAGGTATGAACATAGTTTAAATAAATTTTTTAAAATCCTATTTTTATGATTATAACAATCATATGACTAATACTTCTATCCTTCTATTTATCTACCATTTCAAATTGATAATCAGATCCTATTTAAACACCACTCAATTGAAACGCTTTCTCCTGGTTGATATCATATGAGTATTTTTGTTTATCCTTAATGTAGTAATCGTCTCTTATGATTATTTTATTCTCATTAAGTTTTTTCTCTAATTGTTGGTAATAATTTTTTCTCCTGATTCTTGATCTTTTACATAGATCTGTAGTGAATATTATTTTGCTTCTCTCCTTTTTACTGACCTTATCTTCCTTTTTCCAAAACTCTCTAAGAATCAAATTTCTGTTATATAAGGAATCCAATGAAATTTTCACTATTGGCATTCTTTCATCATTAGTTAGTCTAACAACATTTTCTGTACAACTGTTAGATATTCCCAAATCTTTTTTTATATACTGGTTAATTTCTTTAGCATAATTATGTGAATTAAATAGGAAAGTAATAATTATAATATTTAAACTCTCTCTCCTAAGAACCTGTAACCGGTGTGTAATGTGTCACAGTTGACAAACTTTTTTGAACATCACGCTGTTCTTCAAGTCAGCTGGTTAAGGAATTTCACTGGATGGAGTGTATGTTATTCTGTGGGATCAGGTGTCATTCCGGCAGGTGTTACAGGTTCTTGGGAGAGAGTTTAGATTTCACCCCAGTGCTGAGTTAGAATGGATTCTGTACTTAATTATAATATTCCTGTTATTTCTCTCATTAATCGATTTATCTATTTCGAATTCTATCATACCTTTTATTTGGCAGCTGTTCTTAGATATTATTTCCATTTCTTCTACTTTTTGAGATAACTTTGTCAACTTCCCATGAAAAAAAATTATTTTCTCCTTTCAGTAAATTAACTTGTTTTAATTTCTTGTATTTCAAAATAAAGTTGTGCAAATTTGTCCTGCATTAGTTCATAAATCGATTTTAGTGTGTATTGGAGTTCCTCCTGCACCTGTGGTTCCTTATCACTAACTACTTCAAAATAATCATTAATTTTCGTAATTCTTGTAATCTCAGGGCTTTGTTTACAGATAGCTCCTTCTATTTAATAATAATCTATGCTACTTAGATCTTCCAATTGTTTCCCTTTTTCCTTTTCTTGGATGTTGTCTTTACATGGTCAATCATGCCCCCTTCTTTGCATGACTGCTTGACTCACTTGTTGCGGAGAACAGGGTAAGAGACCTGGATTTGGTTCTATCCCAGCAATTAGTAATAAAGATAAAATTAAGTCTAGGATAATCTGTTAAAATATATTCACTTCCCTGAATTAATCATTCCCATCTAATTACAGGCTTCCAATTCTCCAATACACAACACCAAGCTCTACTCAAAAGTCTGCTAACACCTCCGATGATCAGCCTGCCCCTTATTTTTTACTAATTAATTTAGCTAGTGTAAGCTATACAAGTAAATTTCAAAGTAACTCAATGAAAATTAATAAACTCCTTATAATTAATAATCCTCAACTTAATAAAAAGTAACTCAATTGTATAAAATACTCTATGAATTACATAATGAAAGCATAGGAAGTGAAATTGCAGAATTATTAGATGCAGATAGCAAGATGAAACATTTCATAATAAAGATTTAATCTAGAATAAAAAATAAATTATCATGTAATTGTAATTTTTGATATAAAATGCTACTCTTGAATTACAACAGAAGTGAAAAAAAGTAATACATATTTAAGTTCAATGAAGTCTATTGGAAAATATTGGTAGTGCCTGAAGAAAAACAGAAGAAATGGTTGATTTTCTGTCTTGATAATTTTATTTAATTTCTCTTATTCTCGAAAAACAATTTTCTACATTCAATATCACATTGTCAAGAAGTTTCATTTTCTAGTAATAAAAAGAAATACCATTTATTGTTTATTGAAGATTAAAACTGTTTGCTATGTGATAACTAATAAAAGTTAGTATTTCTAATGAATGATTTTGTTTCTCCCTTTTCCTTTCCTACTAGTAATTGCTGTAGAGTAACATTGTGACATGGAGTCCACTATAGATTTATGCAACAAACATGCTGTCATAAAGTTACCTCTTGTGACAAGGTAAAATTGTAACAAATAATTTTCACAATATTGTTTAAAACAATGAATTAAAAACTGTGTAAAGAAAGGGGAATGTTATATCTTCTTAAAATAACAACATATTTTGTCTAATAATCTGGTAATTATTATTAAAAAAAAAAAAACAGGTTAAAAGTGTCACAAAGTAATCCTGGCTTATGGTACTGTAATACTTTCAGTCTAATTCATAGATCATCCTCAGGATTCAACTTTTAGAATGGAATCATTCAAATGTTACAAAAACATATATAATTTATAATCAATAATTTGCATAATTATAAAAGAAAAGAAAATACCAACATTTTCTGCAAAATAACATAAATAATTGAAAAACAGTTTTATTCTGTTTGTTCTGTAAGCTGAAGTTAACCAAAGACATGATTGAAAAGATTTCCGATTAAATAACATTAATTGTATTAATTATTGCTATAATGTTAAATAAAACAGTAAATTTTAAAATCAATTTTATAACTCAATGTGGAAATATAGACACTTTTAATGTGTTGTATGTTAGCATCATGACACAAGTATAACAATTGTCTGCAACTTGAAGGCTCACACACAAACATTTTACAGATTATGTTTTAGAGAAACAAGTAATATTTTGACATGCAATAAATCTCTTATTTGTTGTAATGGTTAGGTAGAAGTAACTAGGATAAAAAAAGAACAAAGAATAAAGTGGTGGAAATTGAAAGAAGGGGACCTAATAGAGAGTTAAAAAAAAAAAAAAAAGATTGGAAGAATAATGCTACTGGAAGATGTGCAGGAATGGTGGGAGTTTAATAGTTGTATTACAAGAAAAGTTGGAGAAGTAGTATTGGGGAAAATATCAGGAAAAGGGCCATCCTATGGAAAATAGGCTTGATGGTAGAAGATGTAAGTTTCAATAAAAGAAAAGAAAGAAATGAAAAAATAGAAAATATTCAATAAAGGCATATTTCTTCATGACTTTTTTTTTTTTTGTGTTTGTTTCAGTTTTTCCCTCGACCCCTTCATTTTTGTTTGTGGTGTCACCTTTTCCCAAGTCACCTCATGTCAGCAGCCAGATTGGCCAGTAGAGGTCACATGAGGAGGATATCTGCTCAGTCAGTTATAAAAGGTCGGGACCCATGTATAGTAGCACCTTTTGTTATTTTCTTATTTCCTATTTGCGGTGTTCTGGCCATGTGTGGATATAGGAGATCGAGACACTGTGCGTGAAAGGATCGAAAACGGAAATAAAGCGGGAGATACGACAATCTATTTACATCCAACTAAGGATAGTTTTACATCGAATTACAACGTATTTGAGAGAAAGATCAGCAGATTCATCCGAACAGAGTAGTTTGTAATTTTTTCTTTGTTACACGCCTCTCGTCATTCCCGTTATAACATGTCATGAGTCCCCTTAAAGGAGAGTAGGAAAGAGGAAAGTGTATAAATGTGTGTAGAATTTTATTGTACTAGGTGAATATTGTAAAAATCATCAATTTCGTGTTCTATGCATATATCGCAATCATGCCAAACTGGAATTAATTAAAAGCTAGTATATCTGTCAAGCCGACTTGTCTGTTAATTTTTGTTTAGCCCTGCAGGCCTCATCCTACAGGGGATCTCTACACAGGAAAGATAAAGAAACATACATATAAGGTAATATGCAAAAGGACTGAGGCAATAGCAAAGGTGATGGATAAGGTCTATGAAGAACTGGAAATAAAAGATGAGGGATAGGCAGCTGATAAGAATTGCAAAAGCAAGGGACAAGGTATCAGAGGATTTCACATCAATAAAACAGATAAAAGATGATATTACTAAAGTTGTGACAATCTCTCATCATTTCTGTATATAAAATTAAATTAAGGAGGTGGAAAGAGCATTTAGAAAAATGAAGAACGGGAAAGCAATAGTTGATCAGATCCCAGCTGAGATATGGAGATATTTGGGCAAAGAGGGGTTGATATTTTGCGTAAGCTTGTCGACTTTTACTGGAAAATCAATCCCTCATCAGGAAGGCTAGGGTCGTCCACATGTGAGTGGTGATGACAAAGACAAAAATGACAAGTGTTTTATAAAGAAAATCATTTATTGAAACTAAAGGATATTTACATACAGTATATGATGAATACAAAGGTCTTGGTGTCTTGAGGTATCTGGTTGGATGTTGTGCTTGTAGGATGTGTGTGGCTCCAGGGAAGGCAAGAAGAGTTCATCAGTCTCTGGCTTTGGCATTGACGGGCAGGTGATGGAGGAGTGATGTTTTGTCCAATGGAAGATGTATATATGGCACAATTTTGACAGTTACACCAATTACATGAATTTAATCTGAAGGGTGACTCTCTGACTTTGGATTACCAATTTTTATAGTTTTTCTCCCGGTATCCATATTTCTGATTAGCCCCATGTCCCATTCCTTGCTCCCCAATTGGTTTCTCCTTTTGTCTCTAGGTGAAAACTGAGACCTGATCAGGTCACGAGAAAGGTCCAATTCTAGGCATCTATATGACACTTTTTCGTCAACTCTAATCAGAGATTGCTAATAGAATTATAAACTTTGCGCTCATAATTTAGTCCGTTGTTTCTGTTTTCTGTCATTTTGGAACTTTAATAATCGTATGTAATGTTTTTTCTATCCATCAAATCTTTCCCCTTTTCCGAATTTTTAACCTAGATCAACTGTTTATGAGCATTTGTGTCAGAGTTCTACCTTCCTGGATCAACATTCCATCTGATCCATTACATCGTTCATCTTCATGTCACATTTGTTTTGACAACTACAGTTTTTTTCTCTCCTCTCTCACATATATTACATGACCTTTAGTCTGATTCGACAATAGTATTTTTGCTTTCAATTAATTTGAAATTAAATTTTAGTTTTGACCTATTCTGGAACCTCACATGTGTAAGATCTTATGAAAACACTATGGCAGCAAGAGAGAATACCAGATAAAGAAAAAGAAATGTGCAAGAATGTGGGAATTATATACATACAAGAAAGACATCAGCTGTACATGAAGTGTTTAGCTGGCAGAAAAAAGGGTAAAAGAAAGGGGCGGGGAAGAAGGAGGGAGAGGAGATAGACACACACACACACAATCTTTTATTTAGGTACATATAAGACGTACATTTCCGGTACCGCATAGGCATAACCGGATTAGTTATATTAGTTAACAAAATATAAACAATTTTTAATAAAATTGTAATTTTATTAAAAATTGTTTATAACTAGAGGAGAGTTTATAAAAAGAGGAGATAGACAGTAGACAAAGGTAGAATCCCTCTGAATGGTGAACATATGGCTACAGTATCCTCTATGTTTGATGTTGATGTGCAGTTTTTAGGCTGCAAGGCTAAATACTGGCTAAAAAGGGCAAAAAACTGGCTAAATACTGGCTAAAAAAGGGCAAAAAAAAGTGGCTAAAAATAGGCTGCAAGGCTATAGTCCCCCTTTGGGGGGGACTATAGCCTTGCAGCCTAAAATGTGGGTATTACAGAGGAATTAAATTGATGTCACACTCAACAAAGATTTGGGAGAGAATTGTGGAAGATCAAGGAGAGAGACAGCTACAGATGAAGAACAGTATGGTTTCATGTCAAGAAAAGGAACAACAGATGCAATCTTTGCCCTAAAGCAGCTGATAGAAAGATAAAGATGCAGACAGAACTGCACATGATATTTATAGACCTGGAAAGCATGATTGGGTACCTAGACAGAAGGTATGAAGATGTATGAAGGTAAAAGAAATACCAGAAAAATATGTAAAGGAAATGTATAAGGAAGTAATGACTCAAATAATGAATAGTGTAGGTATGACAAAGGAATTCACTGTGAGAATTGGGCTGAACCAGGGCTCAAACCTTATACTTTCTGTGAGACTCTGGAAGTGGGCCAGGCACCACACAAATGAATAAATTTTGTCTTCTTGTATGAATATAAGAAAAAATATTATTTTGTAAAAGAAAAAAAAAAGAAAGAAAGAGGGGAAAACTGCTATAAAAGGAAAAATAGAAATTTCATGTCTATAAAAGGACACAATTTGGAAGAAATTATTGGAAAAACTGTACTTCTCATTAAAATAATAGTATGATGCAAGTTTTAAGATCGACCATCTTTGATAGGGATTGAATTGACAGACAATGTTGACTCATCTCGCAATCTGAGTTCCAATCTCGTTACACTTAGTAATGAGTGAAAATCAATTAGAAAGCAGAGGTGAGTTGAATTGACCTATTGAAATGTTCAGTCTGGAACCCTAAAAAATTATAAAAGTGGCAATTTCAAGACCACAGACAGCTTCTTGACCTGTCTTTACTATTGTGAACATCCATCAGGAAAGAAAAGAAAGAAAGAAAAAAAAAAAAAAAGGGAATTTTCAACACCATCGTCCCCATTTCGGACTTTAATACTTTGCTCCAACTGCTGTTCGCCAAATGACAACATCCAGGGGTCATCAACTTCTGCAAGGACCTTGAAGATTACATCTATAAGACACTTTTTCTCCTCAAGAAAGAAAGGCAAAGATCCTGTAGTTTGCCTCCTCTAACCGACAGAAGACTTAGTAATCGTAAGCATAATCTGTACAATAAACTGGGTTAATTGTTTTTTTAACTGGAGAGAGTTGTCTCTGTGTCTTATACCCCCACCCACATGTTGACACCAATTGGGCATCCTGTCATTACCTGCAGTTTGTCTACTTCACATTTCTGTTTAATTTGGTGATTAATGTATTGGTGGATGTGAAGAGCAAGGCACCATGGAGTATGCAGTTTGTGAATGTCATTTTGCTGTGTGAAACATCTTGAGATAAAGTAGAGAAGAAGCTGGAGGAATGGAGAAAAGTGTTGAAAGAGAAATGAATGAAGATCAGCAGAGCAAAGACAGTATATATGACATCTGGTAGAGGGGATGAGAGATATATACAACTCCAGGGTGAAAAGTTAATAACAGCTTCCAAATTTAAGTATCTTGGATATAACAGAGAAATGAGTGCAGAAATCCAGCAGAGTTCTTAGTGGATGGGTGAACTGGATAAAAATGAGTGCAGTACTGTGTGATAAGAAAATTAGCTGCAAACTGTAAGGAAGATTATACAAAACTGTGATAAGACCTGCAACAATGTACAGTGCTGAGACATGGGCAATTATAAGAGCCCAGGAAAGAAAGATGGAGACAGTGGAGAGAATGCTGAAATTGATGTGTGGTGTGATGAAGGACAGAATTAGGAATAATTACATAAGAAAACTAGTCAAGGTGGGTCCTATAAGTAAGAAGATATGAGAAGATGCACTAAAATAGATTAAGACAGTTTTGACATGTGAAGAGAAGTGAAGAGTAGGAAATTGGAGAAGGAAGTGGGGGAAAACTGAAGCAAAGATGGAGAGACAAGGTGGCAGAGGATTTGGGAGAGAGGACACCTTGGACAGAGAGAAATAGAAAAGACAGTTTAAAGATGGAATGCTGATTCCATATAAAAGGAAAAAAGCAAAGAACAACAACCAGGACAATAAATTGAATAATGACTTATAACTTATGCTACCTAGTTTTGATTGTTACTGAGTGAATGATGCAAGACCAAAAACATAATATAATTACATGATGAATGTAGATATGTTTAGTCAGTCATCCATAGTTAGTTATCTATGGATTATGTAGCAAATTGTTGCTGATTAACTAAGCATTTTCATGTTTGTAATGTTATCCATTTTCCTTTTATCTAGCTTTTAATTTTGTTTCTTTTTCTTATTTTGTTTTGTAAATAAAGCCCCCAAAATCCATGCTTTTTTCAATTATAAATATTCAAAACAGAATTTCTTTTTCCCCATCAGTTTCCTCTTGGATATAAAGGAATATACTGGTCATTGGGTTTCAACAACAGCATCTGTGTGAATATGTATGTCACATTGCAACCATGTTGTATCACTACTGGATTACATACTAGAAGTGCCAAAATATATAAATCTAAAAATAAAATATATTGACATAATATACAGAGTGTTCATAATCAAAGTTATATTTAAAAAAGATATCTCAAGAATTAATCAGCAGAATGTTATATTTCATATGGAAACTTTTGTTGTGATGGAATTTTACTTGAAAATGAAAAGTTACAAAAATGTCCACTAGTGTGGTAAATGGTACTGCAAAACTGTAGTTAGTAACACAAAATATCTAAAAATTTATGATACACTTGGTACACTGTAATTACACATCAACAGGCTCCATATATTAACTTCAAATTCTGGGTGCTATCGTTGGACATACAATTTGGCAATTTCAGCATGTTACTGACAGTGGAGGCCATCATACTGATCATGTTGTTGTATAACCACACAGTGTACCATATGTATTGTAAGTTTTGAGACATTTTAAGCTAGCCACTATGGTATTGCTGTTTACTGCCCTAATGGACATTTTTGTAACTAATTTT
The DNA here is from genome assembly GCF_000671375.1 of Centruroides sculpturatus. Lineage (NCBI taxonomy): Eukaryota > Metazoa > Arthropoda > Arachnida > Scorpiones > Buthidae > Centruroides > Centruroides sculpturatus. Next base: position 5,597 of record NW_019386851.1, on the reverse strand, counting down.
GTTTGTTTTCAAATAAAATTCTATTACCATTGTGAAGTATATCATCTTGTGTAAAAATTCCTCCTCACCAGGTAATGATATAATATATAAAATAGATTCACTATAAGCCTTTGAGTAACCAGTAAAATATTTATTCAAAAAAAAACAAACGTTTTCGACCGTATTCTTCGTCCTTCTTCAGGTTAAACGTTCCGAGATTCGAAAAGCCATTGTGCTTTAAGATTTAAAAGATTTTAAACATATTCAACTCATTATGCGCATGTGTATCCAGCATTGGATAAACAAAAATATATTTAAACAATATTACTTGACACACATGAAATGGTGGAAACACCCTAAATTGAGTTGTGGGAGACTTCTCCTTCAACAACAAATTTCCAAGCTGTAGAAATATTAATTGCGTCATTATAGTTGATGCAGTTATTGCGTAACCCCGCTTTATATATTTCCAGAATTTCAAGTGTTCATGTGTGTTCCCTTCTGTGTGAAAGTTTAATGATTTGCGCGTTATGCAAGTCGGCACTTATGCCCTGGGTCGAAGCATAAGTAGATAGGGCAGTGGTGCATCTGTTAGGATCAATGTCATATTTGTGTTCGCGTATACGTTTATCTAGAGAGCGTATCGATGAGCCAATATACACCAGGACCCTTTGAAATCTATGCTCCCTTAGTGGGACAGAATATACCCCTGGAGCCAATCTTCTGTCTATGTCGTCTTTGCAGTTGTGCAGAATGTCATAAATGGTACTACGCCTCTTATATGCAATTCTCTTGTTTGTACATGCCACAATTTCTCTGTAAATCGGATCAAGGTTGTAGTTATATTCAACCACAGCCAAAGACTGACAATTTTTGGTCTTTGGCTGTGGTTGAATATAACTACCACCTTGATCCGATTTACAGAGAAATTGTGGCATGTACAAACAAGAGAATTGCATATAAGAGGCGTAGTACCATTTATGACATTCTGCACAACTGCAAAGACGACATAGACATAAGATTGGCTCCAGGGGTATATTCTGTCCCACTAAGGGAGCATAGATTTCAAAGGGACCTGGTGTATATTGGCTCATCGATATGCTCTCTAGATAAACGTATACGCGAACACAAATATGACATTGATCCTAACAGATGCACCACTGCCCTATCTACTTATGCTTCGACCCAGGGCATAAGTGCCGACTTGCATAATGCGCAAATCATTAAACTTTCACACAGAAGGGAACACACATGAACGCTTGAAATTCTGGAAATATATAAAGCAAGGTTACGCAATAACTGCATCAACTATAATGACACAATTAATATTTCTATAGCTTGGAAATTTGTTGTTGAAGGAGAAGTCTCCCACAACTCAATTTAGGGTGTTTCCATCATTTCATGTGTGTCAAGTAATATTGTTTAAATATATTTTTGTTTATCCAATGCTGGATACGCATGCACATAATGAGTTGAATATGTTCCAAATCTTTTAAATCTTAAAGCACAACGGCTTTTCGAATCTTGGAACGTTTAACCTGAAGAAGGACGAAGAATACGGTCGAAAACGTTTGTTTTTTTGAATAAATATTTTACTGGTTACTCAAAGGTTTATAGTGAATCTATTTTAAGTATATCATTCTACTGATTAGTTCCTACATTATATCTTTTTAAATGTGCACTTTAATTATGAACACCCAGTATATAAAAAATAAATTTAAAATAAAAATTTTAATACAGACCTTATCAGAAAGACCTGTAGTTTTGTTCCCTTTGCAGCCTACTGAATAGAAAGCTGGTATGAGGTCTGTAGGGCAGTCAGCAAGATAAGTACAATAAGTCACTGGTGATTCATGGAGATCCATTGGATAAGGATTTTGGAAGCAAGGATAACTAAAAATTATTTATTATAACAAATTAAAGTTTAAATAAGTATTTTGAAAAAGCATATTAAATTCTTTCATTAAACTAATTAATTCATGAATTAAAATTGCTTGATATTAATTATATTTTTAAAAATCTTTAGATACATATTAAGAGTTAATTTTCATACAGAGATGCCAACCTGGAAAGTGAACCATCAATAGCACAGGAACATAAGTTATGGTTGGAGAATGGGGAGTAAATGAGAGAGTAATGTCCCACTACCACACTTCTGATAATGAAGCATCACTCCAATTTTAAAATACAAGTAGCCCTCGGTTTACGCCAGTTCAATTTATGCCGATTCACAATAATGCCTCTGTGCAATTCGCCATTTCAAGGTGTAATTCCCCGATTTTCCCTATGCTAGACTGATTTTCATTTCAGTGTTGATGTATTTACCGAGCCGCGACATTGTATATTCGTTAAAACAAAGATTTTTATTAAATATATTTATTTTTTCTGTTTAATATTATTGGGTATGTATACATTTGCATAAAATTAGTATTAAAATACTAAACGTTTAGGTACCCACAAGTCAAGATATTAAACTTAATAGTCCAATAAATTGCGTCCGAATCCATAGCGCCAATGAATGTATCCCGTATCAGTTCATTCAGGAAAACACCTTACGACGCAATAGCACTTCTGGCGATCACAAATTATTGTTAGTGAGACAAATCTACTTCTCATTAGCCAGACGATATTTATCTCTCCTTAGCCACCTTGAATTTTCCCGCTCAAACTGACCTTATATATGCACTACAGTGACTGGTGGTCGACCAATCAGTGTCTTCACTCGTCTGTAGCTCTACGTCGGGTTAACGTATCCTTTCAACTAAGGAAAGTTTGACGGATGAAGTTTGTGAGTTAGACAATGTTGGGAGCGAAGTGCAAATGTAAAAAGAAGCATCATATTCAACAATATTCCGAAATTCTTAATGAAAGAAATAAAAAATGTAAACAATTAAAGATGGATACTTTTTCCGAAAAATGTAAGAAATTCGAAACAAAAATTTTTAAATAAAAACATTTTACTTTATTTTATGATAAAATACATTTTAAAAATTTATATGTATTTTGTATTATATTGTATTAATAAACAAAATTATTAGCTTATTTTTCACTTATGTAGAACCTAACCCTATACCTCACTGTAAATAC
>NW_019386851.1:0-1474 GCF_000671375.1 Centruroides sculpturatus | reverse complement strand
GATGTCAGAACAACGGTCTTAGAATGGCATCCAAACCAGGTTGAGGCTTGGGGATTTCTACAATTGCAATCCTATTAATTACTTACGAAAAATCCTGAAGAAGAGAGAAAAGCAATCGACATTGGACAGATTCTTTAACCCTTTCAAACGGAAAAAACATGACTAATAAAAACGCAAGACTGTGCATGTATGTATTTTTATTATTATGTATAAATAAACGTATTAAGAAAGTATATATTTTTTATTTTTGGCGGTCTCCAGAACGAATTAATTAAATTCCCATTAAAACCTAAGGTAAATCGATAATCGGTTAACGAACAATTCGGATAGCGAACAAAGTCTTGGAACGGATTATGTTCGTTAACCGATCACCCACTGTAATCTCTAATCTTTTCAAATCATCATCTGAAGAGCTGCTATGTAACTAAATTAAATTCACTTTTTGAGTATTATGGAAAAACATGCTAAACTGTTTGAAAGTGAAATACTAAAAGTTTTAATTTCTCACTATTACCATATAAAATATTTCATAAAGAGAGATGAATATTCAAGTCATTGTACTTCAGACTCCTATAAATACTGCACTATTGCAAATTTATTTTTGATATATTCAGGTTTCAATTCAAAACAAGTTACAGCACTTTTTGTGCTAAACTCAAAATGCTTTACATAATTATTAGGAATTCAGTTTGAAATCAGTCTAGAGAGGTAAAAACAGTATTAACTTTACACAACAACACTACTTATCTAAAACTGGACATTACAGTACGAGATAAAACACCACAATACCCAAGTATAGTGAAGAACACAGAAATAACTATTACATATGTTTTTGGATTCTTCCAGAATTCTGCTTCAAGTTAAATATATTCTATTGTTGGAATGTATCAGCAGAACTTCTGTGGAATTAAATTTTTAAATATGCATGTGCCTTACATGTGTGGAGAGAGCTGCAATGGAACAGGACTTACAAGGAATTATCATAAAGTGCTCACCAAGCTCATGATAATTCATTTCATCCTTTCAGGAGATGCAATTATCATTATGCTCAGCTTTAAAAATTTCAAAGGATTCAAAGACTTTTATATGGTTACATTGTAGGGAAGTGAATAACATGGTGTAGTAAAGATTTGATGTCATTTTCTGATACATATAACAACAAGGTGTTAAAACTTTCTCCTTTCCAAATTACTAAAGGTAATCACATGAAAAAAAATCTTTAATTACTAGAACAAATTAATGAAAACTCTGAACATTTTCGGCCTTCAAAACGTATGTGTGTGACAGGGTCATACAATTATGAATTTTAGTCGTTCTACTGTTTGAATTTGATTTATGTTATAAGTTATTCAAAATTAAAAATTGTTTTTTCAAATACAGTAGAGCATCGATTATCCGACTCAATTGGGGACTGGGGTTGGTCGGATAATTGAAAAGTCGGATAACCGAAAAGTATGAAAAAAATCCATTATTA
>NW_019386850.1:17710-21355 GCF_000671375.1 Centruroides sculpturatus | reverse complement strand
ATGCTCTATTGTAATACAATTAAGGCTTTTTACATATTTATATATGTTTTTATTTAAGTTAAATCTTTTACAATACCTTTAAAAGATTTAACTGGTACAGAATTCAAGTTTTTTGATAAATTAATAATTTCTAAAAACTAGATTTATTGTAAAATGAACATATCAGATATTTATCATAAAATTTTTAATAGAATGAACAATTATTTATTGTGACATTGTCACAATGCTGGGCTGCAATTTTTAATCATCTTTTTAATTTATTTAATTTAAAATACAGTAAGACCCCACTTAACGCAGGGGAATATGTTCCTAGACGACAAAGCGCTAAATGAAACAGTGTTAAACAAAGTCATTTTAACACAGAGTAAATAGGAATAGGGGAACATGCAACCAAAAATAAACAGATTTTACTTAAATTTTAAGTTATTTTTATATTAATTTACATAATAATATATGTTAAATAACACACAAACATATGCACACAGAAATGTAAAGTTCATTTTTTGTGATGAAGGTCCTGAATCTTCTGAAATTCTTGTTTTTGCAATAAAGTCGTGTAGTTTCATATGTCACTTTCTTTTTCTTCTTTTAAGGAAACATCAGTAGCAAGAGATTACATCCAAAATCCTCATCTTGCTTTTGTAATCTTTTCAAAATCTGGTTCATTTGCTACAAATTGATCAACAATTTTGGTTATCATTACCAAAATTTTGCTAAGGAAATCTGTAGAGAAGTTTTTTGGGTTCTTCATTTTCAGAATCACTATTTTCCATTTCAACATGAATTTCCTTTTCTTCCAGTTCTTGAAGGTCATTGATAAGGCTCTCACCAGAAATTTGCAGTAACTCTTCAATATTCTGCTTATCTACATCTCCTAGTTCTGCTGTATCAATTAGGTTGACAATTTGGTCAACCTAACAATATGGTGATAGGCTCTTCTCATTGAGGATTCTTGGATACCTTCAGCCATAATTTCTTCCACACTGTGTTCATGCATTTATCAGTTAATTGTTGCCAAGTGAAGTTGATATTGCCTATGGCATCCACGATGTTATATTTTTTCCAAAATTGCACCAAACAAACATAGATTTAAGGAAAGTACAGTGCTACGATGAATTGCCACTTTTTGCTGATTGGTTCGTGTTTGGGAATAATCGTATTATGTACAAAGCAATGAATTGCTGCGATAATTTGAATCATCATAAATTTTGAACTTTTTTTAGACTTCAAGCAGATTGTGTTATATCGAATCAGTGTTAATCGAGGCAGCAATAAGCAGGGTCTTACTGTATATGCTCTCCTTCTCAAATTAGTAGTGGCTTGCCCCTGTACGTTATACTTTTCCTTTAATAATAGAGTTGTGCCGGTTATCTAACACCTTTCGGGGGAGATTTTTGAATTGAAATAATGTGACTTTCGATTTGCATTGGAAGTTCTTATATAGATAATCGGACCCTCCTGCACCTTAGGTTTCCATATCTGGTCTTGTCTTTCATCTATCTAACTCTATTCTCATAATTAAGGAAAGACATGGATGACAGTGGGAATTTATAGGTCTACAATTTTTTCAAATTGCAGCCCAATGAGAATAGCAGATTAATAAATAAATTTGTGAAATGTGTAAAGTTGTTATTATTTAATAACTATTAGTTATTTATATAGTTAGTATTATTTAATATGTGAAATTCATATGAAAAATAAAAACAAATTAACTTACTCTGAAGTTTATACAATTATTATTGTAACTATGCAATTTTTTTAATACTTATTACATTTAATTTACTTATTATTATTTAGTCTATCTTAATTTACTGTATGCTCTTATTATACAAAAATATTTATTGCAGGTATTGAGAAAAATAGTATCTTCTAGAAAAGAATGCAGTGTCTTAAAGCACCATTATTATTGAATTCAAGAAGACGTTATATAATAAATAAGTTAAGTTGTGATGAGAAAATAAAATAAAATATAAATTTTTTTAAGGATTTTTTTAAAATTTTGAATACAAAAGTGCAGTAAAATATTTATGCAAACTTATTTACAACATGTATATAATATAAATGATGGATATAGACAGTTACATAATGCCACGTAAATGTACAGATCATCTTCATTCAAAACAATTTTTCTATCACCAGAGACAAAGTTTGAAATGTTGTTATTGTAAATATCCAATAATTGTTCGACATAGCCGACAGTTAGAACACACAACTGTAGAAGAACTTTGTGACAAGATTCTTTCGTGTAATATAAGACTTAACAAGAGACATTTGCAGACAAGAAGTGCTAAAAGTGTTTCAGATCTTTGTGCTAATATTGTTACAAGAGGAATTGTTCAAGCTGCAAACAGAGAGTGTTTATGTACGACAACATATTCATCTAAAACTATTGGAATAGATTCTTCGTTATCATCAGTAGAACTAAGAAGCATCATTTTTCCAAGGAAATGTTTTAGTCTCCCACACTGTTATAAACCTCATTTAAATTTAAACTGTGGTTGTGCACAAGATGAAAAATGTACACCAAAATGGGAAATTCGGGAAACAAACAAAACAGTAACATCAGAATCTGAAATAAACCATGTTAACAGTCAGAAAAGAATTAATCCATCAGAATTTAAAATGAAATTGGATGTAAGTATAACTTTGAAATTTTTGGTAATTTTATACTGCAGCCCAAATGAAAAGATATAAAAAAAAATCTATTTCTGGAATTAAAGTGTATGAAATAACAAATAAAACAATAAGCTTAATTCTCATATTAATTTAATGTCTTCAGGAATATTTAAAATAACTTTAATATTTTAAATTTAATTTTATTCGGTTGTCATCAAACCAATTAAATTTATTTTCACATTTTAACTTTAAATACTTCTGAAAATATTAAAAGTAATAAAAATACTTCCTATTTCATCTTCATTATTTGTATATTTTAAATTCAGTTATTAAATTTTAAATTTAATAATAATTCATTTTATTAATTTTAAATAGTAATAAATGAATATTTTATTGAACAGAAGAAAATTATTTAATTTTATTTACTTATGATAAGCATTATACAGTAGATCCTCGCTTAACAAGCACCTCTCATAATGAGTAATTTGCATAACAAGCAAAGCAAATTGTAAAAAAATTTACTTGCTTAACGAGCAATGAGAAGAGGGAAAGTCCCAAATTGTGCACATGCTACATCAGTCTACATCATTCCACTAGCATCTTAGTGTTGCTTATGATCACACTTTTCCAAACTTATGTTTAGACATATCTGTGTGTCCCTATATTTCACTTTTCAGCCAAAACTACACATCGCACATGAATGGTGTTTGTATGTGGTAGTAGCCCCAAGTCTCCATTCGTGCACTATGGTGGTTGTGTCTTGATAGCTATAAGGGTGCGGGAGATATGGGCTTGAAAGTGGAAGATTTTCTATTTCAATTTTAAAAATTTTCGAATTCGAATTTAAATTTGAATTGGTTCGATTATAGAACGATTGTAAACATTCCAGAAAATTGATCAAATTGAAAATAGTTCGTTTGACTGGACGTAAAAATTCTCTAATTAGTCTGGAAACAGGGGACCTAATTCTTGCATTCTGTGAAAACGGGTAAGATTAGCTATAATGTAATTATCTTAATCTTCACTATC
>NW_019386850.1:10324-11402 GCF_000671375.1 Centruroides sculpturatus | reverse complement strand
ACATAATAAAATATATGTATAAAAGTGCAAACTAAATATTTAAATCAACTTTATTTACATTATTATGTCTAAATTTACAACGATGTAATTAAAAATTTCAAAAATGACCTTTTATAAGAAATTTTGTCTCAAATTTCAATAATGGTGGCACTTTTGGTTTTGAGAATAATGTCAAATCAAAGGGCAACAAAAGGTTAAATTAATGCATACCAATTAAAAAAAAAAGAAACAATAAAAATATTCACTTAAAAAAANCGAATTTAAATTTGAATTGGTTCGATTATAGAACGATTGTAAACATTCCAGAAAATTGATCAAATTGAAAATAGTTTGTTTGACTGGACGTAAAAATTCTCTAATTAGTCTGGAAACAGGGGACCTAATTCTTGCATTCTGTGAAAATGGGTAAGATTGGTTATAATGTAATTATCTTAATTTTCACTATCGTTACTTTTTGCCCACAAATAAAAACCCAGCAAAGTGGGTCCTTGCAGCTAGTTACATATAAACATCAACAACCATAACCCATTATATAATAAACATGCCAAATGATATACCAAATTCTTGGGCTATGTAAAGGATATAATTAAATATTAGAAATTACTGTATTTTGATTTTTTTCCCCCTGCAAATCAAATTCACGTTCAGGTTGGTTCATTCTGCACTAGAAGAAAAGATGATGATTTATGCTCCTTAACAATGTATATTGTATAATTTTTTTTACATAAACATTATACATAAAATATTTAAGTATTTTTTTTTGGCACGGAATGCATTATCGTATTTTATATTAATTTATATGGAAAAAACTGTTTCACTTAATGAGTCTTTTGCATTACAAGCATGGGCGTAGCAAGGGGGGCCTGGGTGGGCACGGCCCCCCAGTTAACCTGGTGTCCACCCCACCCCAGAAAATCACAGCCGAAAAAGTGTTGAGCCGATTTGCAAAAAGAAATAAAAAGTTGAAGCTAATTTAATTGGGTGTAGTGTACCGCGGCCCGCAATTAATCTCTGAATATTGGACTGAACTTCAAATAATTGCTTGAATGGATCAGCGATAATTCTATACAACCTGACA